>NC_090177.1:18536714-18814214 GCF_024679245.1 Pseudorasbora parva
TCGGTACAGCCTATATTTCTTTTATAAATATAATAAAACTAAAGACTTTTCGGAGATATGAAGGATGCAATACTACTACTCAAGATTGACATGAGATTGACTGAAACTGAGTGTTTCACCCCCCCTTTAAAACTTTTTGTTTTTTGTTTTGGTTATTTAAAAAAAATATTTCTAAGAATCTAAATTAAAATTTAGGGAAAATGAGACTAAAAAAAGGGGGGGGGGTGATCTCACGTCAATAAAATGCAACATTGCAACACAAATGTTTTTTTTTCCAGTTAATTTCTGTAGAAAAAAGGAAACACTTTATTTTAGTGTCCTTGTAACACGTTTCATAGTTACTGTAGCAGTAACTATAAATTATGCATAATTACATGCAACTAACCCTAACCCTATAGTAAGTACATGTAATTACTCTGTACTTAAATGTATACTGTAACACACCTTAAAATAAAGTGTAACTGGAAAAAAAAATATTTTCCCCAATATGAAATTTATGGTAGCACTTTATTTACAGTCCTGTTCACCATGTATATACTATTAGTATAGTAATAACTGGGTAATAACTAGGTACTTATCCTGAACCTACCCCTAAACCTAAACTTAACCCATGTAGTTACCTTATATTAACCAGTGCTTTCTAAGGTAAGTACATTGTAAGTAGGGGCACGCACTGTAAAATAAAGTGCAACCACATTTACTATAATGCTTTAAGTCCTTTCTTCATATAGCTACTTACATCATCGATTCTGACTCTGTGCATTTCCTTCAGTGAGGTCATTTTATACGGTCAACTAATAGACCTGAACTGAGTGGACAATCGTAGATACAGTTTGTTTTAGTTGTGTGTCTTGGTCTCTCTTCAGCTGGATCTTGAGTGTCTGTGACCTGTCTCGGTCTTCGTCCACCTCACCTTGTGAGTTACTGTCTCAGCTGACAAGACTGTTCACATCACTGTCCTGACCTCAACATTACTGTACACAGGAGGACAGAAACAAGCCCAGTGAAAGCTGTGATACTTGCCAAGCTGTCGGAAGCGGCAGTCTGTAACCACAGATAAGCAAATTTGCAGTTAACTTTTTGTTGCTGTTGTTGTTATTCGCTTAGTATTTGTTTATAATGGCTTTGAAATTACCAAAAGAAGTAGAAAGATTCGGTGGGGCAAACTGTATTAAACTCTAAAAAGACCGGCATGAATCACATTAGACTTTGAACAACTGCCACTTGTTTGTTTTTTTCCTTTCATACACATATAGTTTTGAAACCTTTGAATGAGGTTATTTTTCTCTTTTACTCCTTGTGTTTCCAATGCTTAAAGATTTTATAAGAGATTCTTATAGACAGCCTCAAACGGAATCAACCTCTTTGAATCCGTTTAGATGATTTTAAAAGGAGAGCGAAGGCTACGACTCTGAGATTTATGGCTTTGCTGTCTTTCTCTGGATTGATGCTGAGCTTTTTCCGGCCCTTTCTGCTTTTACAGCATCTTGTATCCAGAGACATGGCATCAGCCCAGTAAAGGCCCGTTTATTGTTCAATACTCAATGTTAAGGACCAAAAAAACTATAAAAACAAATCCAATTTCGCTTTAGTTAAAGAACATTTGTTGTTGTCCATGCGTCACTGACGTGTTGTTTGTTCTCTCGCAGTACGTATGTGCGAGGAGAAGCGCTCTCAATCGAAATCTTAGAACGTAAGCAAGTATGGGACATAAAAGCAATTGTGCAGTTTGCTTTTGTGAGCGTTCCTCCCCCCTCTTTCTCCTGGTTCATTTTAATTCACGGTATTGCTATGTAAATGAGAATGCTGGCTGAGAGCAAAGGAAGGTGAGTTATAAGGACAGGTGAAGCTACAGAAGGGCATCCGTTTTGATCGGTTGTTACGCCGCGTCGCATTAAGGCTCTAATACAATCGGGCTTAACGTGAGCTTATCGTTTGAACAAACAGGACAACTGTATCTTTGCCTCAGTTTCACATCCAGCGAAGCAGCGGCGTGCGATACGGGGCAGTAAAATGAGTGATGTTTGTAAAACGGGACAGTTGTGCCCAGTAAGCAAATTTACGTGGATGCTCTGTGAGTTTTTATGTGGCCCTTCATGAGTCTGGCAGCCTAATGCACCCTGACACTCTGTTTTGATATTATTACTACATTATACTGGCAATTTTTGAGTGAAAAAATACACTACTTAGAAAGTCGAAATTCATAAATAAATTTATGTCAAACTGCACTTAATATTGATTTTGTTAGTGTTCGGATTCAGTAATAAGGTAAAGGGTGCATGAATATTTAAATATGATCTTCATTTCTGCATCTCCTAATGGCCTGAGCTCCTCCACACTCAATTTAAACACAATTTAGAAACTATAATGTATTGAAAAATACAGGGATTTGGCAATAAATCATGAAGAGAATATCTCAGCCCTATTATAAGGTAGTTCAATATTGGCCCCCAGAGGGGCCCGCACAATTAGATTCCTGTTTTTAAGCTGTTCAATTATCCTCCTGCTCTCATTTCAAGGGACTTCTATACCTTTTAAAGCATTTAGCTTATAGAAACAACACAATGGTCTGGTATTAAAAAGAATGTAAGGGGAGGCAAGGGAGTTGAGAGGGGAGGACATGGTCAGTTGTGTCTGTGTGCATTTCTGGAGAGAAAATGGCATTTCTAGAAGCAAAAACTGTTTTCTTAATCTGTATATTTTTTCTTGTTTTCTATTACAAAAATATTACCAAACAGTAAAATGATAAAACAGAGAGTATATTGTGTTTGTTTTTGTAACTCCCTTAGCATAAACCTCATTTATAAAACCTCACATTTATTTACTTAGACATTTCTCAAGTAAATCTATCTTGTTTTAAAGGGTTACTTCACCCAAAAATGAAAATTCTGTCATTAATTACTTACACTAATGTCGTTCGACACCCGTACGGAACACAAATGAAGATATTTTTGTTAAAATCCGATGGCTCAGACAGGCCTTCATTGACACCATTGTCATTTCCTCTCTCAAAACCCATAAAAGGCACTAAAGACATTGTTACAATCTCACTACACTGGCTCTACAATAATTTTATGAAGCGACAAGAATAGTTTTTGTGCGCAAAAATAAACTAAATAACGACTTCTATAGTGATGGGCTGGTTTCAAAACAAAAGTTTTGAACCGTTATGAATCAGTGTATTAATTGTGATCACGTGATTTCAGCAGTTTGACACGCGATAGGAATCACGAATCAATACGCTGATTTATAATGGTTTGAAACTTTTGTTTTGAAATCGGCCCATCACTATACACACACCCAAAGTATTATTAGGAACACCTTTTTAATTTTTCATTAATGCAATTATCTAATCTACCAATCACATGGCAGTTGCTTCAATGCATTTAGTGGTGTGGTCCTGGTCAAGACAATCTCCTGAACTCCAAACTGAATGTCAGAATGGGAAAGAAAGGTGATTTAAGCAATTTTGAGCGTGGCATGATTGTTGGTTCCAGGCGGGCCAGTCTGAGTATTTCACAATTTGCTCAGTTACTGGGATTTTTACGCACAACCATTTCTAGGGTTTATTAAGAATGGTGTGAAAAGGGAAAAACATCCAGTATGCAGCAGTCCTGTGGGCAAAAATGCCTTGTTGATGCTAGAGGTCAGAGGAGAATGGGCCGACTGATTTAAGCTGACAGAAGAGCAACTTTGACTGAAATAACTCGTTACAGCCGAGGTATGAAGCAAAGCATTTGTGAAGCCACAACACACACAACCTTGAGGCGGATGGGCTACAACAGCAGAAGACCCCACCGGGTACCACTCATCTCCACTACAAATAAGAGGCTACAATTTGCACAAGCTCACCAGAATTGGACAGTTGAAGGCTGGAAAAATGTTGCCTGGTCTGATGAGTCTCGATTTCTGTTCAGACTTTCAGATAGTAGTCGAGTCAGAATTTGGTGTAAACAGAATGAGAACATGGATCCATCATGCCTTGTTACCACTGTGCAGGGGGGGAGGTGGTGGTTTAATGGTGTGGGGGATGTTTTCTTGGTACACTTTAGGCCTCTTAGTGCCAATTGGGCATCTTTTAAATGCCACAGCCTACCTGAGCATTGTTTCTGACCATGTCCATCCCTTTATGACCACCATGTACCCATCCTCTGATGGCTACTTCCAGCAGGATAATGCACCATGTCACAAAGCTCGAATCATTTCAAATTGGTTTCTTGAACATGATAAGTTCACTGTACTAAAATGGCCCCCACAGTCACCAGATCTCAACCCAATAGAGCATCTTTGTGATGTGGTGGAATGGGAGCTTCGTGCCCTGGATGTGCATCCCACAAATCTCCATCAACTGCAAGAAACTATCCTATCAATATGGGCCAACATTTCTAAAGAATGCTTTCAGGACCGTGTTGAATCAATGCCACGTAGAATTAAGGCAGTCCTGAGGGCGAAAGAGGATCAAACACAGTATTAGTATGGTGTTCCTAATAATCCTTTAGGTGAGTGTATAAGTCGTTATTTCGTTTTTTTTCACACACAAATTATTCTTGTCACTTCATAAAATTATTGTAGAACCACTGCAGTGAGATGGGCATTGTAACAATGTTTTTAGTGCCTTTTATGTGTCTTAAGAGAGGAAATGACATTGGTGTCAATGAAGGCCTGTCTGAGCCATTGGATGTCAACAAAAATATCTTCATTTGTGTTCCGAAGATAAACGGAGGTCTTACGGGTGTCAAACGACATTAGGGTAAGTAATTAATGACAATTTTCATTTTTGGGTGAAGTAACCCTTTAAGGATATTTTAAGCATCCATCCATCCATCCATCCATCCATCCATCCATCCATCCATCCATCCACCCACCCACCCACCCACCCACCCACATGTCAGAGTATGTCCATTTAGTACTTAATTAGAATCTCTCCAGTGTCTAATGAATGCTTCATTGCCGTTGGTGAGTATTGAGTCAATGGAATGGCTCACACAATTGCTCAAGTAACAATCTTAGATAACACTTTCAAAAGGTCAGCTTAAGCAAAGCATCATCATTTGTCCACATGTCTGTAATGTCATCACATGTTGATGTATATAGCCACAGTGCATCCTATAAGCACATGCAGCCTTTATGTGAACCAAATGCTCTTTAGTGCACCAAACACTTTACAGAATTTTAAACAGTTCAGTATGTGCAGTCCTACCGCTGGCTCCATCCAGACCTCGAGAGCTCTGTGTTTTACACCATATCAGTTGAAACAGCTGATTCTGCTTCAGTTTTGGAAAAAGCCTTTGTGTACATTTATAACCCATATGGTTTCTATTCACAAAATCACACATTGTCATTCTCGTTAGTTGTCCAATAACAAAAGAGGCTGCCTCAGCACTGCTGAGAGACATTTTGCCAACATATTTACATTCTCTGTGTCAATGTGAAATGAGGACATCAAATGGGAATGAATGGCAGCTGTCATATTCTCAACATGAGGTCATATCTTCTTATGCCACCGCGATGACTGTCACATGTATTGTAAAAGTGTGAACTTGTCTTATCGTTAAAATATCTTTTAAAAAAATACAAATAATAAATCATGAGGTTTAATTATGATCGAATTTGAATTTTTATGCTAACTTTCCCTTTAACGCTGTATTAAAGGTATAGCAGTATAGCATTTCTGATGCCTTTGATTTCATACATTTTTCACATTTGGGATCATATAACTTTTATTTTTATTTAAAGGTGCATGATATACTGGGTTTATCCTAAAATATATGTTCTGGGGTCTGCGTGATGTATTAGCTGTGTGACTGGGGTGGTCAGTGATTAGTATAGAGTGTATTATGTAAAGGTGGCCTAGCTCTGGTGGCTAATGGCCTGGCTGTCTACATAAGTTATGGATGTACCCTTTTGAGCAGAGGGGTCGCACATAAAGGACCACCTTTTTAATTCACAGTCACCCACGGTCATGCTAAATGGCTGATACTGGAATTGAAATCCTAGTTTATACCCATATACACACTCTGTTCCAAATATAGCCATTAACTTTGATGGTTGAACAGAGGCACATTTTCTCCCCTCTTCGTTTTAACAAGGTTAAATATTTTCTACATTGGCAGTCTGTGCATTATGAATATACCTCTTTTTATACCAATTGTGTAAATGGTGTACACAATTAGTATATCATGGCGACATTCGAAGCTATCATTATTTGCTTTGCTTTGCATGGAAATGCTTTCAAATGTATCCTTTTGTGTTCCAGCAGTTAAACTGAGTACTGGCTTTAAAGGAAAAAAAGGACTTTAACATACCATAAAAATATCATGAAAGCTGTTCATATGACTTGCGCACCATGATAGCTGTGCGATAAACATGATTGTTGGTGCGTTTATGTGTTCATTTGAATCATGCTTTTGAATCTGATGATTTTCACTGTCTGAATGATTCATTCTTAAAGGGATAGTTCACTCAAAACTGAAAATGTTGTCATTTGCTCACCCTAATGTTGTTCCAAATCTGTACGATTTTCTTCCTTCTGTTGAACTCAAGTAATTTACTTCCATAGTGGGAAATGTCTACCATCAGTTGTTACCAACATTCTTCAAAAAAATCTTCTTTTCTCTTTAACAGAATAAATAATATAATAAAATATTTCAGAATAAAGAAACTTAACATTTTCTTTTTTGGATAAACTATCCATTTAACTTAATTTTCTACTCGCTGACTCAATGATTCGGTTCACTTGAGGGTAAGATTAAAAGTGAATTAAAATATAAATTTCATCTATCATCTGATTTCAGAAAACATGAACTATATTTTTCTTTTACAATACTTTTAAATTGTACTTGCGTGCATTTTTGATGCTTGAAAGCTTCAGTTCTTATGCATTGAAAACAATGACCAGTACACTTCTTTTTGTGTTTTTCTTTCTCTATAAGAAAGCAAGTCTGTTTGAAACCACACGAGAGTGAGTAAATGATGACAGAAGATTTTCATTTTTTGGTGAACAGTTTTTTTTTTTTTTCATTCAAAAAGTCCATTCTTGTCACCCCATATTATGAACATATGGAAATATGAAATTCTCTGCTGGTGCTTTTACACAGTCAATAACACTTTTCATTCGCGCTCTGACACATGAACACACTTAGCGCGGGAACCTTTCATGTTAATTGTGTCTGTGTTCCAGCTAAGACCCTTAAAACACAGACGCCTAGTCCCCATCTGCCACATAACACTGATTGCGAATGTAGCAAAATCCTGATTACTGAATTTCTGAGCAGCTCCTTTGTGTACGCCACTTCATTTTTCCTCTCTTGAGTAGATTATTAAAAATTGATAATTCTTTGTAATGGCCTCATTTCTGTCAGTTTTCATATTTTAATCTGGTTTTAAAGAAAACAAGATACATTAATCAAATATGACAGAACACTCTCTTAATGTAATCATGCAGGGGAATATGAATTGCAAATGCACGAGCCCCCCCCCCACCCGCCCATGTTCTTCCATTAATGTTACAAAATAAAATAATCATGACCATTTTACATAGAGATCGACGACATGTGATGCAATGGAATATTTAAAATCAGCTTTGTTGGAAATGGTTGAAAGTCAAGGCTTTGCATGAAAGGCCAGTACTGCGTGCTTTAAACAAATGTAAAATGACACACGCATCACTTAGACCATATTCTCACTAGAGGAGACGAAACAGGGATTTTTTTTTTCGTGTTAAAAGCAAGGATTTTTTTTCTTGCTTGAATTGTCTTCCTAATGGCACATCACTGTCTGGGCCTTTGTAGTTAGTTTGATATTTTACCTTGATAGATAAAGACTGAATAAAAGCATTACTTGTTCTTGCCCTCTGAATACAGTGGTTGTATGATCATAACAGCGTGAAGCGTGCTCTAAACAGTTGTACTTTCCGCTAAAAATCTGTTAAGCATTTTAGTGATGCAGCTCTTTGCATTTAATCTGATAAAGATTACATACTTTTTATGCCAACAGTTTGCAGATCACTGCACCGCATGTGGAACACAGTTAACCAGAAGTCAATATCTCACACAGAGAATGGAAAGCCATGGTTAGATTCATTTGCAACTCAGATCAATGTTTTCTTGAGGATGACGGTTATGAAGTATAAGAGAGCATTAAAAACTCATACCTAAATAAATATGTGTTTGGGGAAAAAAAGAGCTTGCGCCCAATAGTGCTCATAAACCGAAATCAGTGTGTGTGAAAAAACAGAATGAATATTTAAAGACGGCGGAAAGAAAATGGCACTAATGAAGAAAGGCAGTTCTAAAAGGCTGACCCAGGAGCGAGGGAATTCTTTGGAGGGTACCTTGGCCATACTTAGTGAAAAGCAGATAATTCGTTAATGTCACGCACTTGTTGGAAATGGCAGATAAATGGATTCCAGCCATTATTTGCTGGCCTAAGTGAAGTGAAGGAGGAAGTGTGGCAACGAGGACAAACCCAGTTATGAGTGATAAGTGTCTAAAAGCTAATGAAGGCTGGATAGGCCAAGGTCAATGGCTGCCGGTGAGGTGTCTGTGCGGCTTTGCTGTCCCGGTGCTTAAATATAGTGGAATATACATTGAGCTTTTAACACCTTGAAACATACGCGAGGTTGGAATATGAAATATGGGCTTGTAATGGCGTTTTAATGACCATCTCCCCACCCCCTTCCTGGCCTAAGATTGGAAATCAGAGGTGAACCTTGATATCACTGCACTAAGTGCTTGTAATGTGCTGTAACTTTTTCCTCAGTGTGGTCACTAAGGCCATTTTGCATAGGTGACAAATGTCTTTTCCTTTCTAGATCGCCTTATCAGTGGAGGATCAAAACAGCAGCACAAACCGAAATACTTTTTTTCTATAATGTGTGTTAAAGGAACATATAAGCATAAAACATTTAAAACCTTTAAAAAGATAATTACGACTTATCACACAATTGTAAGTTTATTTTGACTTTTTCTCAGAATTGCGAGATATGAAGTCAGAATTGCAAGACATAAACTCGACTTGTATACTTCTGACTATATCCCACAGTTCTGACTTTATAACTTGCAATTCTTACTTCTTTTCTCAGAATTGTTAGATATACATTTGCAAATGCAAGTTATATAAGTCATATTCTGGGGAGGAAAAAAATTATTTGTATATCTTGCAATTCTTACTTTCTATCCCACAACTGAGATTTTATATCCCACAATTGGAACATTATAATGCAATTCTGACTTTATAACTCACAATTGCGACTTTATATCATACAACCCAACCCGATCTGCCGGTGCTTTGATTCCGCCCGGCAACACTGTCTGGGAACTTGTACATTTATTTCTACTGCTTCTGTTACACTTTTTCCGGAACCAGTCACAGACTGGCTTATCCACCTGGCGCGCTATTGGCGGGTTTAACACGATGACAGCTAGAGAAGCGATGGGTCGTTGCCAGTTGATCACGCCTCTTGTAGTTTGATTAGTCAAAGGACCAACTATCCAATTGCATACAGAGTCATTTGAATTATGCCCGTTGATCACACCTCTTATGCAGTAGATAATACAGAGCAGACTCCCCAGACCAATGGTCAATCTTAAATTGAGCTTGGTCTGGGTTTAGCCAGGTAAGCAATTCTGAGAAGAAATCATAATTTTAAGATAAAAAAAGTTGAAATTTACTTTTTTATTTTTTATTCTGTGGTGGAAACAAGCTTCCATAAGAGTATTTTAGGTTCAAAAAAAGAAGAAAAATTTTAAGTTTAGGTGACTGCACCACAAAAAACGAAACAAAAAACAACAACAACTGTTTTATGGAAAAAATAAGCAAAATTAAGGTTAAATGGAGGCAGTAGTGGAAGTATGGGGCCATAATGAAACGTGGGACCATATGGCCACATTTACTGTAAAATGTTTTATTGTAACAGATAAATATATATATATATTAAGGAAAATATATATATTTTTTGTTTTTGTCAAGTCAGTATACCTTTTTGATTTTTGAATGGAAGGAATACTCCCATGCAGGGGTGTAAAGATGTTTTGGGTTTTTCTGTATTGTTGAATCGGTGAAGAAACATCTCGTGGGTGTTCTCACACTAAGAAAATGTCGGCGTGATAGAAAGGGCTTAAAGTCTTCACTCTTAAGCTTGCTAAGGAGCCTTTTGGTTCCCTCCACTTGAGTGCTTAATGTCCTCTAAAGACCTATATTACACCCCAATTAGATGCCACTCTTGTTTCCCTACATCAAGGGCTTGACTCTACTGGCTTGTCACCTCTCTGTGCCCAATCAATTTCATTACTCCAGTTACAGCCCAGCTCGGGGAAAGCTATGCCCTTAAACTTCAGCTTCTGTCCAGATCGATCAATAGCGCACGTTGCTGCCAAGGTTCCATTTAAAGTTCATTTATTTCAAGCCATCATATAAAACAAGACAGAGCATCAATGTGGCCCCACTTTGTTTTATTTGTCTGAGGATTTCCAGTATGGCACGTTACCCTAAGTGCTGGGAGCGGAGTGGTTAGATTAGACGGGGTGCTTTCCTTCGCACAGAGCCGTCTGACAGCTTATCTCGATATTGAGTCTTCACTGTTCTGTATTTAACACAGCGCACTCCAAGAATAACATCTTCATAGTTTTGCATCCTCAACGAGACTTAATATTCAGTGTGAAGCCGATAAGTGTGTCTAATGATTTGTATGCTTATTAATTTTAAGAGCTATGTTACAAATTTACAGTCTATGTGCTTATAGACATGGGCTAATGGTGAAGTTAATATTTACACCATGAAAATATCCTCTAGGAATATTTTGACCGGACTGGCTAACATTGTTCTTTCCTCATCTCATTGTTACTGTCTCATAAACTTCACCTTGACAGCTTAATGAGTGCGGCAGTGTCCAAGAAGTTTATAGAAACTAGGTCACATCGATGTAATTGAGATTTAATTTCATAATTATTATTATTATTATTACGTTTATGTGCGAGCATTGCATTATGGCACAGTTTATTGACAGATGGTTGTCTGCAGTCCTTCACGATCAATATTATGATTTAAAAAAAGAAAGAAAAAAGACTGCTCCTTAAGGAACCGCTGCACATATATTTTTGTCATCTTTGAGTGCACAGCGAAATGCACTCTTTGATACAACTTGGTGTCAATTAACACTTATACATGTACATACCTTTTTTGCTGAGCATTATTGTATTCCGTAGATATATATTCACATCATAAATGCATTGTTTGAAGCATGAAAACTCACTGAGCACTTCAAAGTTGCACATTGCTATTAACATCTATCCTCCATAGAATTCCCGAGCATAATCTGAGACATTAATTAATTTTAACATATATAATGGAACAGGGTAGATTCTTTATTCCGCATTATGTTAATATTCATGTCTTGGGAAGTCCTTGGAGATGCTTTTGTGGTTTGGTGAGCCGTTGTACATGCATCTGGTCTCTTTATATTCATGGAAGCCTTAGTACAAATTCCTGGTAGTTTCAGGTTAAGTTAGTTTATTTCAGACAAAATAAGTGCTTGCGCAAAGTTCTTTCTGTAACTTAAGCAGTCTATAAAATATTTCTTTGTAGTTTATGGTCGGATTTTCTCAAAATTACAGCACATTTCTGTTCTTTCTTTTGTGTGCGCACTAGTTACAATAACACCAGATTTTATTTCATTGATTATTATTAATAATCTCATTATTATTTTTAGCCAATGTATGCTCAAAAGCTAAATGTGCCCCCCTCACCTTCAAAATTTAGTCACATTTCAATGAATCAAAGTTGGGCTTTAGATATTCTAGATATTGAATATCACGAGCAGGCAGTGGCCATGTGTGTGTTTGCAAGTGTAGTGAACCAAATGGGAAGCCAGAACCCTGTAGTGTTTTAATGCGCAGTACTCTCACTGCAGCGTCTCACACTCCTCGCGGTAGTAGATTTGGCAGCGCGCACCAGATCTCTGGGAGTGATTCCTTGCAAAGCTGGCCCAAATGAAACCATCTTGTTTTAATCAGGGATTCTGGCTGGAGCAGCAGCAGCAGCGAGAGCTGTGAAGCCTTGGCAGCGAGTCGACTGCAGTTTTGTGGCACCCGTACAAAATACACAAATATTTCCTCTGTAATTACGTGTCAAGTTGAACAAGCAATATAGACAGGGGGTGTACGTGTCGGGCACGTTACAGTCGGACATCCAGGACTGCGAGAGACCCCCAGACTAAATGAGTCTTTCAGATTTTGATAGGTTTTGAATCGGCTTCCAGCAACGTAATGGACCACATTGTAATTGAGACTGCTCAATGGATTGAGTTACATCATGTGGTCTTGACGCTGTCTAATGAAGTGGAGAGGGCCTCCACCAGTTCACAGGATACTTCAAAGCTTGGGTGGATGGCCAAGAGACTAAGTAATTGTGAAATCATTGACTCTCTTTTTTGTGGTTCGTCAATTTTAATGACACTGTGGTGAACAAGCAATGGCATCAGAGCTGAAATATGATAAGCTCAATATCCATTTTTTGAGCTATGAGTGATGCAGTATGGTTCAAAACGTTCCGTTTGCCTTCGGCTTCAATATTCAGACATGTACAGTTGTAAAGACCGAAGTGGCTTGCTGGGTGACAGAAATGAAGGATAATAAGAACTCAATCCGCTTTCTAATAATGTCTCAGAGGAAAATGTAATCTTTTAAATATGATGTTAAATATTTGTTATGTAGTATGTGTGGACTTCTGAATGGCATAAAATATTTTAGTTGAAAAAAGAAAACAAAATTACTGTTTTGAGATCTCTTCTCATCTGATCATATAAATTATCAATAACATGCCATAGCTGTTTGTCTTGGATTTTTGCAAGCGAGTTTGTGTGCATATGTGTGCAACACTTTGTGGTGGGAAAAAAATCTATTGTTGTTTTATGTTAGCCTCAAGTATATTGTTTATGACAGTCAAGTCCGCCCAGCCTCTCAAGATTGTGCTAAGATCACCAGCCAAAAACTTGTCACAGATGCTGACTGATAAATTGGAAAGCTGTAGTATTTCATGTCACTCAGCTGTATCTATTTAAAAAAAGGTTTTGATTTATCCATATAAAGTTTAATTTACCGTATATTATAAATGTATATATCCTATACTATATAATTTTTTACCCATGCTTTTTGAGTTTCTCAGATAATTTCCTTTTCTTTATATTTAGAAAACACACACACACACACACACACACACACACACACACACACACACACACACACACACACACACACACACACACACACACACACACACACACACACACACACACACGGCTGTGTTTTTGTGAATTGTGGGGACTTTCCATAGGCATAATGGATTTTACACAGTACAAACTGTACATTCTATCCCCCTTCACTGCCCCTGCCCCTAAACCTACCAATCACAGGAAACATTCTGCATTTTTACATTTGCCAAAAAAAAAAACATAATTTAGTATGTTTATAAATCCATTCACATTGTGGGATTCAAAGGGGATTTTTATTACATTGTGGACACATGCACACGCGTGCATATATCTGTTTACTATCTTTTTGGGGACTCTCCATAAATGTAATGGTTTTTATACTGTAAAAATGGCATATTCGATCCCCTTACACTAACCCTATCCCTAAACCTACCATTCACACATAACTTTCTGCATTCTGTAAGATTTATAAGCTACAAAGTGGGGACCGCTGGCTGGTTCCTACAATGTAGGTAATCTCAGGTTTTACTATCCTTATGGGGAGGTTTGGTCCCCACAATGTAATATAAACAAGGACACACACACACACACACACACACACACACACCAATGGGGTGATTATTTCAGCCAAATTATATACATGTTTCAAAACAAATTTGTCATCAGTAATAGTACAATGCAATAGTGTTACTACACAAAAAAAATGCTCAATAATGAAATATATATTTTAATGAGTAGCATCTGATAAAATGACTGGAGTTCAATGAGGTTATCACACTGCTACATGCTGTGCTGACTGAATTATTCCTGCCAGTAGGTGGCGCTTTAGCTATACATAATTGATATCCCATTCAGCAGAGAGGAATGTCCTCTAATTCCAGAAAGGGAACTTGTACCAAACAGATCATGTCAGAGTCATCATAATACTTTGAAAAGTACACTATGCAAAACGGGATAGTAGAGAAAGTGTTTAAGGGATTATTTTATTCTTATATTAAGGGAAATAAATAATGATTTTCATTAGAATATTAGCAGATGATATTTCATAAAGATTATTTTTTCTTTAAACACACAGGCCTATATAGAAATAGCATTCAGCGTACTTGCATCAAATTTTTTTCAGAAGTTTTATAATTAAAGTAGTATGATTAAAATATTTAGAAAAAACATGATTATTTGCAATATTATATTACACACACATTTATATACATATATATTTTTAGTATACAATTACAAATTCTTACTATGTTAGTAAAGTATTAAGTACTTTATTTATCAAATGATTTGAATATGATTACACAAACTTCTTGTTCATTTTAATATATTTCCTATACTTCACTGAATGAACGTTTACAACATTCTGTTGTGTTCTCATCCAGGAATTCTCGATAAATTTCATAGTAGCTCAGGTGTGGGTCAAGTTGTGTCTCAAATTTCGTTTCATTTGCACTAGGACAGAGAGACGCCCTTCCCTAATGATAGTCAATATTATGAATGACTTTTAGGACATAGGCATACTCAAACTCGTCTGTCTCTGCTTAAACTTGCCAGAAGGAGACAGGCTTTATTTTCAAGAACAGTCTCCTGATTTGCAACTGAAGAGCACTGTCAATATAAGGAAAAGGTGAGGTTTCAAGGACTCGCGCCGTTTACCTGTGTCATCTAGACGGGTGCAATTGCTTTTCCCCGCGAGCAGATGAAAACGCTTCTTAGTTTCTAATCTGTAGCCTATCATGTACTATGCAGAAATAAGCCTTTCAGAAATAGATGTATAACTGCATGAGGTGCATCTCCTCTGTATTAAGCCATTCACATTAAAACAATGTCGAGGTGATATATTTAAATCCGAGCCCTATTATTTTTATTGTTATTTTGCATTTTCTCATTCCCTGCCTCGCATCTTTGGCTGCCAGATGTGTCCCAGGCTGAAGAATTATTCCTCATCCCTTGAGTCAAATAAATGCAATCAATATGAGCATTGCTCTCAGGCCTTGAAATATTACATTAATGTTCCATGTGGTGACATTTTAGCTGGAATTTTCAAATACATCATGAAGGCTCAAATTAATATTTATCAGTGAGAGCCTTTTTTATGATTTGCAAAATAGTATTAGCACTGAACTCAAATTAAACACGTGGTGAGATCACAGTTATTGTAGATTACCTTCAGATGAAAGGATATTTTTAACCTGCATCCCGGAGACCGCATTGGGATGCACGCTACCGGAGAATACAAAAGATGTCTATTACAATATGCGGCTTTACCCACGCAAAATACAGTTATCTGCCAAGTTTCATAGAGTAAATTACACGTGAAAGTGTGTTTATTGCATTCTCTTTTTTCAGCTTTTACCCATAATGAATACTGTAAATCAAATAAACTAAATTATGTTTAATATTTTCATGCTATATTACACCCTGAGGCTTGATTAACCGTTTTCATACCTATGAAAACGCACTTATCCGTTATACAAACTTGGTTTCTGTTTAAAGCTTCCAAAACAATACTGTCAGTTTAATAGTATGCATGCAGCACTTCTGGGAATTGCATCTTATCATTTATAGATCTGTTTTAAATTATTCTTGTCATTGAATCCAAATTTATGCCGCCATTGATCTCGAAGGGAAAATATTAAACGATTTGGGGTCGGTGTTTGGTGACCCTTAGGTCAAGGAGAATTTAACATTGGTGTTATTGAGCGTCGCGCGCTCTCACCTGCCGCGGCTCTTGTGCTCCCTTTTGTTTCTGCTCATTTGCATTTTGTGTGCGTGCACGACGAACAGATTACCGGAATGCGATTTGAGACTCTAAGTAATCATGGACTTAGCCTACACCTCTTGAGGAGTTTTCAAGTCGGTGTTTTTAGTTAAAAACTGAAATTATTTAGCATTTTCCTCTCACGTGAGGCTCAAGTGTGACCAACACTTATTTTTAAAGCATTTTTTCTCCCCTCAGAATACAATGGCAATAACATGCACGTTTAAATCATCGTTTCAACATTTAATTCTGTTGTCATTTATCAATTTTTCTTTGTATGCATAAACCAAAACTATTTGAAGCAGACCGTCTGCAAAGGATCCTTTTATGGGTACATAGGACATAGTGCTGCATTGCCCACAAGCGAACATACTATTTTAGGAAATTAAAGATTATACTATCCAACAGCAGGACACCCCCCCCCCCCCCTCCACACACACACACACACACACACACACACACACACACCATCCTAAAAAATGCCCGTCGCCCATCGCCTTTCCCCTTCGCCACCTACTCAGGTCTCAGCTGAACACTGTTCATGAGCAAGTTTTAATATCTGCCACCAATCGTGTGATCATGTAAACCATAAGATAAGTGTTCTGAAGCTTAGGACTGTAGAAACGCTGCCAGGAAAGCCAGTCTGACATTAGTGTGTGCTCTAAAATGAGCTGTTTTCCTGTCATTCGCAGCACCGCTGTACTTGGCCCGGTTGATGTGGTTCTCACAGAAGCAGGTGTTACAGCTCGGTGCAGTTCTCCCCCGTGGCCCTGTGATGGAGAACATCTGGAGAGCCTCTGTTCCGCCCCTTTTTTCCTGTTCCCGGTAAGACCTAGGCAATGTAGTGAGCAGTATGGTGCATGTCGACACATGGCTTCCAAGTCCCCCCACAGGGTATAGAGTGCCTTCACATCCAAACTCACTTACACTGCCTGAGTCAGAGAGGGGCTCAATACATTTTATTGATATAAGTTTGATGATCTAGAGACATTTTGTCTGGTTGTGGCTTATTAAACTACTTTAAACAGGTAATGAATATGGTTTAACTTTTGTGATAAGGTTCAACTTCTTAAATATTAGTTAATGCATTAGGTATCTTAATGTTTATTTTACACACACAATTGTTCAAAAATCTGGGGTCAGTTAAGTGTCTTATGCTGTTTATTTGATCAAAAATACTGTAAAAACTAATATTGTAAACAATTACTATTTAAATGAACTGCATTCTATAATATTAATATTTTTAAGTGGAATTTATTCCTATGATTCCAAAGCTGTATTACTCCAGTCTTCAGGGTCATATGGTTCCTAAGAAATTATTCTAATATGCTGATTTGCTGCTCAAGAAATATTTCTTAATATTATCAAGTTTGAAAACTGAGGAAAAAATATTTTTCTGGATTTGTTTTTAAATGTCTTTACTTATGTCTTACTAATATCTTTTTAACATTTCAATTTGTAATTCTTAACATGAAAGTAGTTGAGAAGGAATTAGCCATAAATAATAGTTTATGTGTGTATTTTTATATATATATATATATATATATATATATATATATATATATATATATATATATATATATATATATATATATATATATATATATATATATATATATATATATATATATATATATATATATATATATATATATATATATATATATATATATATATATATATATATATATATATATATATATATATATATATATATATATATATATACACACACACACACACACACACACACTATATATATATAAATAAATATAAACCATATTAATTGAACATTATTGTTAAGTTTTGCCAATGAACTACAACAATGCAATTTTTATGTTCAGATTAGCCAGACTTTACAATCTGAGCTAATGGTAAAATATCTGGCAAATTAACTTTTATGTAGCCAGACCAAATTCTGATGCTTGATATTTGACTGCTCTACCTTTATAATATTCCAGAAATATGCATGGAAAATTACCACTGAATATACTATATACATGTCAGATGACCAGTGATGTGTTAACATGCTCTCTCTTCTTTTGGTGTAAAATCTTTTCTCCGATAAATAATTCTTTTAAAGCATTTAACTTTTCCCTTTGACATTAAAATCTGCTGATGAAAAGGAGATGCTTGTCGATGAAAGAGTAATTAAGGTCCATGTAGAAATGATAGTGCTTTTATCCAAGGTCAAATAGCCCTTGAGGCAAATGAGCTGTTTTCTTCACTTGCAATGTGTGTACACGCTCACCTAAATCACGTAATGTCATCACATCATTTGAGTGATCCTCGGCAGTGAGATTGCACATTGACCGGAATGAAACATTAGGATCTTGTGAGAAATAATTTCGAATCGCGCTGCAATCACTGTTCTTGAATCCCAGGCAACCTCGATTCAAAAGTAGTCATAACTGCCACAGGTTTGCAGTATAAGCGAGCAGTGATGGTTTTCTTCCCAGAAGACCCTGCATAAATAAAATAACATACACAGGAATGTTTGAAGCAGAGATTTAATTTTCCTACCACTCTCCATTCGAATAATATATGAAATGAACCTCCAAATTAATTTGCAGGAAGACTCTATAGTAACAATGTAATCTTGGTGTTAGAGCACAGATGCAAATGGATTTCTGTCTGTTGTAATTTCATAAGATGCATTCTGGGGGGTCACCTTAAATGGTGTCACCATTTTTTAAAGCCAAAACTATCCTGCATGCTGTCAGCAGAGAAACCTTTGCAATGCAGTCGGGTTTTCTGCCATCAATTAGTGTAGTATCACGTCCTGTCGTGTGGAATATCTGTTTTATTGAGTGGTATTGGCACTGGTGAGTAATTTTATATCCAGATGTCCATAATGAAGTCATGACATCTTCTTACCTGTACTTTTTGTTGTGCTTTGATCTGATTGGAAGTTCCCTTAAGTTTGCATAGCGTAGCGCAACAGAGAACACATCTGAGATGTCTGGCTTTCTGCAAAATGTGGAAGTTGCATCGTGTTCATTAATCCGTCACACTCTCAGATTCACAAAAATGCTGAATATTTTCCATTTTAAGACTTTTCCCAGAGTCTGCTCTATTCCATGAATGTGATAACATATTGTAAGTCAATTAGACACTAATCCACTAAAGTCGATCAAGCCGGTTAAAAATGGCTGCACAGGTGCAATCAGATCAGCTCCAACCGAGCTTGATTACGCAGTTGGATGTATCGATGTCAGACATGCCTCCTTTTCTGTCTCATATGGAAGGAAAAAGAAATGTTTGTGATGGAATGTCTAGAAATATTTCCATCTGTCTTACATTGGGGGTGACAGATCACAGCAAAGGGGAGCAGATTTTTAGTCAATATCACGCTCATACAGCAAACATGTTACTTGAGGTTTTAAAAAAAGTCAGCAACTTTCACATTTCTAAATGAGAGGTTCATTTGACACTGTGTTGCCTCCTCTAACACCTGTCAGGCTATCTGTCACGGGTTGGAGGTCTTCTCCACCGCCATAATATTACCCTTATACTGCAAATCCACTCAGCATTTGCAGAACTTTTCATACGTCAAACGATCCCACCCAAATGCCCCATAGGACATAACTCAGAGCCTAAATTTAGGCAATATATTAGGAGAACCTTTAACTGGCCCCAACTGGCTTTGCTTTTTTGTTTGCTGGGACATTTAACACTGGCGAAAGAATGGGCAAATTAGCTGCTTCTGTTGAAGGTCTTCTTTATAGTGACTGAATAGTGGATTTTTCTCAGAAAGTTATGACATTTACTGACTGGCTTTATTCGACCGACAGTTATGAGGCGTCCCTTGTATAACTCTGTATGGTCTTTTAAAAAGGTTAATAGTAATCCGATGTCTTAACTAAATTAAAATGAAGAGGAACTTCCAGTATTCTCTCCGTCATTCTCCTTTCAACAGGAGACTAAAAAGCCACACTTTCCCTCGCCAGTCCCGAAGAAACCCGATCAGATTGCTCGTTAATTTCATCATTTCAAAGTTTTATGGATTTTCCAGTTGGTGCACTTTTCATAAACACGCTTTTCACCCCACACACCCCCTCTGGCCTCCCCTGTGTATGTCAGCATTTTCTCTGTAGGAAGAATCTGGAGGGCTGAAAGTTTATAAATAAGCCTTCTATCAAGTTCCACAACAGGTGTGACCTCCCTGTGTCCTAAAACTGAACACTTTCAAGGGCTGATATCTGAAAAGGGGGTTTGGAGCAGAAGAGAGGGGATTTACTGCTATCTAAAATAGAGACCTTCATCAACCACTGACTATATACCTTCCAGAGCGGTGCATGACTCCTGGCCTTAGTTTGTTTTACACAAAATACGCTTGCCCTTGCTTCTTCTTACTCACACATCACGGCCCATTAAAGTTGGGCACGGTATCGAGTGCAGCAACTGTAGCCATGATTAATAAACAGATTTTGCAGATTCTGCCAGAGAAAAGCTCTGGGATCAGCGAAGACCTTCTCTTGTAGCGGATACACACTTGCGCTTAAACCATATGTTCCATGACGAAATGCAAACCGCCTCCCTTCGAGCACTCGTATACATTCCCATTTACGGACTAGAAGAAAATGATTGCCCTTTCTCTTAACAGACTCGTGGACTGTTCAATATGAGTCTAATGCCCATGGCAGATGGACAGTAAGTGCTACGAGCAGCTCCTTTAAAGCTCACCACTGACCACATTATGATGTTTGCATCATTTGCAGAACAGGCACATATGCTTTTATGTGGTGTACGCTCAAAGCACATGATTTCTCTGCATTCTGATTATATTTTTCCATTTTACTCTGCAAGAAAACGTTCAATATTTCCACTAGAGCTGTTCAGCAGAGTCTAGTACCTCATCTGTCATCGCATTAACAAAGTGACAAAAGCTGTGTAGCCGAACCCCTGCAGACAGTAAAGAGGTGCCAAAGGGCTGTTTTTTTTAAATATTTAACCTGAAGGGCACCTCCTTTTCCCCTCACAGCAGTCCGAGGACAGCAAACAGGTGAGAAATAGAGGGAGGGGGGTTGTTGGATTATTTTACATTATTTTGATTAATTATTCAGATGCCTCCCGTTCTGCCCGTAATGACTCTGTATACTACGGTCAGACCCACTGAGCTGTCATAACTTGCCCTGAATGACTGACTTGAATGACATGATCTTGAGCAACTACAACCCACAGGTTACATTTACACAACCTTCAAGCAATTCCAGGATACTTTGTCATAAGTTCTGCTCATAAGTTTACATACCTCTTGCAAAATTAATGACTTATTATTGCCTGAGCTGTTCTTGAGCCTCCAAGTCCTGTAAGATCTTAGGTTCCCAGCATGCTTTTCACCTTTCTCACAGTGGCTCAATGATACCAAGATCCAAGGAAGCAACACAGGATATTAAGAATCAAGGGTACGTAAACATTTGTGCAGTTTAAATTATTTTTTAAAACATGGTGTAAACCTGGAGCATGTTGAGAGCACAACTATAGCTTATGAACAATCTGGGTGCATGCATGCATTTAGGCAGATGCGTCTAAGCATTCAAGCTCTACATTTTAGCAGTGCATGCGTTCCCTGGGAAATGAACCCATGACCTTGGAGTTGCTAGTGCCGTGCAATAGTACCAAATGTGTTTTGCAAGTCCCCCTCCATCAGGAAACGGATCAGAGCCATGTCTGTCTAATCTTGGTACTTCCTTTATACAGTAATATTAGCAGTAAATAAATGAAGTTTGCATTTAATTAATTTAAGGGTGCATAATATTATTTGATTGAAGTGTGTTATGAATTATTACATTGGGAACTCGATGGGAGTTTGATTGGACAAAACACTGAATGTGGCTAATGATTCAGTGAAGAGATAAACAGCTGAAATAGCTCCACGTCAAATGAGAGATTAGTATACAAGACCAAATGCACGGGGCACAGAGCACCCTTTGTCTCACCCCCTATCGGAGAGTGTCAAAAGCGTATAAATATTTCAGAATGAGGTGTGCGCACGGGCGAAACTCCCCCATCAGGCATCTGCTCTCTGGGTTCTCAGAGGGAGACAGGTGCAGATGCATGAAAGAGGATTTCATTTCTAAAATAGTATTTAGCATTTTCCTTCTTCTGGAGATCCCTGTCTGTGAGAAATTCTCGTGTAATCATACACCCCGCTTTCAGAAAACTTTCAAAGTTGATCCTCTGAGACATATGGTGGCTTATCCAAAAGAGAGGATGGCAGGAAAGGGGGTGAGGAGGGATTTATATATTCAGACAAAGAAAAAAGGACACTCAAACTGCACAGAAAGTCGCTTATAGAGAAGTTGAATCTGAAGTATGGAAACATGGAAAATGGTTTATAGTTTACGCTCTAAGAAAAAAAGGTTCAGTTGGGTTCAATATAGAACAGTAGTGTTCTTGACTCAGTGTTAAAGAGCCCTTGCCAAAAATGAGAAGTTTTAAAGGGTTCCTTTCACCTAAAGGATTATTAGGAACACCATACTAATACTGTGTTTGAGATCCTTTCGCCTTCAGAACTGCCTTAATTCTAAGTGGCATTGATTCAACAAGGTGCTGAAAGCATTCTTTAGAAATGTTAGCCCATATTGATAGGATAGCATCTTGCAGTTGATGGAGATTTGTGGGATGCTCATCCAGGGCACGAAGCTCCTGTTCCACCACATCCCAAAGATGCTCTATTGGGTTGAGATCTGGTGACTGTGGGGGCCATTTTAGTACAGTGAACTTATTATCATGTTCAAGAAACCAATTTGAAATGATTTGAGCTTTGTGACATGGTGCATTATCCTGCTGGAAGTAGCCATCTGAGGATGGGTACATAGTGGTCATAAAGGGATGGACATGGTCAGAAACAATGATCAGATAGGCTGTGGCATTTAAATGAATTTCAATTGGCACTAAGGGGCCTAAAGTAGAGTTCTAAACGTGTCCAAAAATTTGTATCCGAAGAGACCTGCAGTGTTCTACACAGAACCGACCCGGACCCGTCTATTATTTCAAAAGCTGGACCCAGACCCGTGCAGATCCGAGAAATGCCAAAAACATAGTACCCGGAACCGACGTGGACCAGTCTATTATTTGATAGCTGGAACCAAACCCGATGGGAAGACACACCCGACAGGACCCAACTATCTCATACACTATAAACTGCTCTTAATAAATTAATAAACATGCTGCGAAAAATAACTTTGTCTTAGCCTACCGAACGTTACAGCCGTCGTCTCCCTTCCTTGTACCTGATTGTGATGTATTACAATATTTCTCTATTGTTGTTCCAAGCACGTTTGATTCACTCATCATTTTAGCTGTAAAAGTCCACTTTATTTCACAGTGAATGATTTATGCATCTGAGCAGGTTTGCATTTCGACTCGAGTTAACTCTCATAATAACTTATGACTGTTTGCCCCTTTGAACTAATAACTATTGCTCGTTCAGTGCCATGGCCGCTTACGTTAGCATTATTTATTTGCCATAATTTCTCTGAGCCGAGTCTGACTACCAGAACTTAAAGAATTAAACAAGACGGTTCGTTCACACTGCGGAAGGTTGCCATACAAACATGAGCACCCTGAAATATGAACTTTTTTACGCAATTAGAGCGTCACAAAAAACATTTATGTACACCTGAGGTCTTGTTGCTGATTTGAAATATATTATTGAGTACATTATTACCACGCGCATGCATATCTGCCGCTTTCTAAACGGCTGAGAGAGCGCGAGCGAAAGAAAGAGAGAGAGCTTGTGTTTTTGTTGTTGTTGTATATTTCTAAACCTCATTTCCCGGATCACACTTTTCTATCCTAATTTAGCAATTTGCAAGTTACACCAAACACACAAGCCGTGCTGATTCTCAAGGCCAGTTGTTCTTCGAGTCCTATCAACGTATTACATAAGCTACAGCGTTAAACAGACCCGGGACCCGAAGTAATAGATTGGGACCCGATCCGGACCCGGCTGCCCATTTACAATATAAATATCTCGGGTCGGATCCCGGGTACATGGGTCTCGGGTGCCCCGTGAAGACCTCTAGCCTAAAGTGTGCCAAGAAAACATCTCCCACACCATTAAACCACCACCACCAGCCTGCACAGTGGTAACAAGGCATGGTGGATCCATGTTCCTATAACAGCCTCAAGTCTTCTGGGAAGAATTTCCTTAAGGTTTAGGAGTGTGTCTATGAGAATTTCTGACCATTCTTCTAAAAGCACATTTATGTGATGAGGCACTGTGGTTGGATGAGAAGGCCTGGCTCACAGTCTCCGCTCTAATTCATCCCAAAGGTGTTCTATTGGGTTGAGGTCTAGACTCTATGCCAGTCAAGTTCCTCCGCACCAAACTCGCTTATCCATGTCTTTATGGACCTTGTTTTGTGCACTGGTGTGCAGTCATGTTGGAACAGGAAGGGGCAATCCCCAAACTGTTCCCACAAAGTTAAGAGCATGAAATTGTCTAAAATGTTGGGGTACACTGAAGCATTAACAGTTCCTTTCACTGGAACTAAGAGGCCAAGCCCAACCCCTGAAAAACAACCTCACACCATAATCCCCCATCCATCAAACTTTATACTTGACATGATGCAGTCAGGCAAGTACTGTTTTCCTGGCACCGGTCAAACCCAGACTCGTCCATAGAATTTTCAGATAGAGAAGCATGATTCGTCACTCCAGAGAACATGTCTCCACTGCTCTAGAGTCCAGTGGCAGCGTGCTTTACACCACTGCATCCGGCACTTTGCATTTCATTTCACAAGGCTTGGATGCAGATGTTTGGCAATGGAAACCTATTCCATGAAGCTCTCTACACACTGTGCTTGAGCTAATCTAGAGGAGACACAAAGTTTGGAGGTCTGTAGCCATTGACTATGAGGTACTCTATTGACTCTATGGCGAATTCTGTGCACTGTGCGCCTCAGCATGCCCTGACCCCAATCTGTGTTTTTTATGTGGCTTATCACTTTGAGGCTGAGATGCTTTCAGAAGTGAGCGCTCTATATAGGCTGTGTATGCTCTGCATCCAATTCTCTTGTTTGAGGTGTGCCATAGACCTTATATGATAAAATTATGGTAATGCGCATGTAAATGTCTGTAATTTATTTGCCAAACAACTTAAAATGTTAAAATCTGCCAGTTGCTGAGGATTTGAGCCTTTCTCTTGCACTGCACTGAAGACTTGTAAGTAAATGCCCATGGATTCTGTTAGACTCGTACACATACTCAAAAGATCTAAAGATCTATATCATACGATCTGTAACAATGGAATACTATCATATATGTGTGTATATATATATATATATATATATATATATATATATATATATATATATATATATATATATATTATAGGGGTGTAACGGTTCACAAAATTCACGGTTCGGTTCGATACGATACACTGGTGTCACGGTTCGGTTCGGTACGGTTCGGTATGTTTTAGATACAGCAAAAAGAAAAAATTGGCCCATTTTTTTTATTAAAACTAATACTGATCCGCTGTTGCATACCACAAACACAGCATTGATTCATTATTTTTTATTTAAAATCCAAAAGTTTTTAATGAACATGCCTCGTCAGAATTCCAATTATCTTTGTTTACTCTTTAATAGATGTCAGGTTACGTAGCCTACTACATTTAAACAACATTTTATTAAATTCATTTATTCATATTTATATACTTTAGATTTAGCTCACACAAGTGGCAAAACATTTAAACATAGTTTATAGCCTTAAATCACAAACATTTTAAATTAGAAACTTACAATAGTCTATTCAAAAACAGCCGACTGTCGTCTTTTCTTTCGTTTTTACACCCTTTTAAAAGAAATCCTGCAGGTCAAAAAGAACTTTGCTTTTAATCCTCCAAGAAAGTACGAGTGCTATCCATTATGGCACTTTTTTTTAACCTAAATGCCAGGTAAGGTGTCGTTTTGTTGCTTTAGCCTACTTGAGAAAAAAAGCCATGTGTTCACTTTGAAACAAGAGTATATTTTAAATGATATGCATCTGTGGTGAAATGACTAGATTTTCGCGTCAGTACATATTTATTTTAATGCGAACAATCTTCTGTCGCTTTAATGCACCAACGCAGCGCAGCAAAAAATAGCCTCGGTACGAAAACGATCCGTGCACTGCTGCAGACGCAACGCTCCTGGAACTGACTGACGGACAGCATCCGCGTGCAGTCTGAAAGCTGTCATCCGTTAACATGGGTACGGAAAAAAATACGCAACGCACACGCACTGCAGACGGAGTATATGAAACGGGCGTCAGGTCTCATATCCGCGGCTATAAATGGACCACTCGCCGCGGTGATGTCTTTTGCCATTTGAATAAGTTGGAAATGTCTGTCTAAATGCTGCGGGGATAGTTTGTGGGATAATTTGTGGCTGTTTCTTCTTTTTATCGTCTTGTTGTCGGCGTAAATGAGTTGATTGACATGACATGAATTATTCCCGCTGCTGTACCATCAGCAAATGCGACATACCGTTGTTTTTTAATCCATCACTCTTGCCAACACCATCATAGCTTACAAAGAATCCAAAGTTCACCCAAACACCAGACCTGTTGGTTATTGGAGGATCTTCTATTTCTGGTTTGTTAAACGCAATAGCCATTTTGCGACGAGCATTCAGCGCGTAGCCTACTGATTAAGCGAGCACCTGACTGAGCAGCCTAAAACATATTTGGTGTTTTTTTTTCACATGCTTCGGCGGTGTCAGGGGCATTGCCTGTTATGTCGTTTTGGTTATTGGGCTACCTTGTTGAACGCATATTATTATATTTCACACACTTTTTTTATTTTCCAAATCTAATTAATTAGTCCAAGAACCGTTCGGTACATAATGCGTACCGAACCGAAAGCCTCGTACCGAACAGTTCAATACGAATACGCGTATCGTTACACCCCTAATATAAATATATATATATATATATATATATGTATGGGTGTGTTTAATCTCTTCCTGTCTGCTAATCCAGTCTCTTGTTTACAAACAAATCTGTTGTTAAATGAAGGAACAAACGCGCAATGTCTTCCCCGTGTGAGCTGGATATTCATTAAAAATAAACTTCATCCATGAATTCATACTATATTGGAATCCGAATTAAGCTTATGTGGTATGTTTATTGCTTAGAAGCTCGATCCGGTTTAGCTTTATGTAGGTATATGTCATGTTAGGTACGAGTCGGTTGGTGTGGCTACAGAATCAGGCACTGTTCATTTTATGTTGAGGCCGTGTTTCACTACACACTGACATCAAGGTGTGGCACATTCTGAGATCAATTGTTTGCTGGGCCTGGTGCCAATAAAAGCTTTTCTTTGACTCTGAAACTTACAGGATATTCTTATATTACCATGACCTTTTATATATCAAAAGCTCAAGGGAAAGAGGATTTCACAATTTATTGTCACTTTAATGAGTCATGGGTGCGTTTTGGGTGTAACGAGCAATAAACCAATCAGAGTCTCATCTCCCATTCCCTTTAAAAGCCAGTCACACTTGCACCTTGGTGGATTTGCTATTTACATGGCGGAATTTGAGAGCGGAAAGCAGAGGTGGAAAGTAACAAATTACATTTACTCGCGTTACTAATTGAGTAGTTTTTTTGTGTACTTCTATTTTAAGTCATTTAAGTATTTTAAAAATCTGTAATTTTACTTTTACTTAAATATGTTTTGTTTGAAGTATTGTACTTCGCTACATTTTAAACCATATCTGTAACTGAGTAAAAATAAATAAATAAATAATACAAAGGGGGAAATCGTGCTTCGGAAATGACTGCATTGAATTTAAGGGCGGGAGAACAATCGTGCAAAAACACGGACAGTGATGCAGATCCAACTGAAAGCAAAATGCCATTGTGAACCCCTAGCTAAGTATGAAAATACTTTTGATATAGAAAAAAAACATTAAAGGTGCACTATGCAACATTTTTTCAGTAAAATATCCAAAAACCACTAGGCCAGCATTATATATTTTGTTCAGTTAAGTAATAACTATTTGTAAATTGTAAGAAAATTTTTCTTTTTAACCAAGGATCTGGGACGTCTGAAGGAGTCACCTGTCAGTTGCATCATATATGCGTTACCCTCAGTTTCCAGTTTTATTTTGCAGAAACGCTTTAGCCCCTGTCCCAAATGTCACGCTAAACCCTCACGCTCTTCTTCTGAGTCCACACTTTCAGAACGTAATGCCGCTTTGATTGCCGGGTAGAAGTCCTCTGTGTGGCTTGCAAACTTACGGGCTCAGCTGAAGTGCGCATCGAGGGCACTTACATGAAGAATGAGACACCCTACGGTCTTGTGGACTTAACGGAAATGTGCACACTGTGGCATTGTAATTCCACAAGACCGAAAGTGCGCATGAACTGTGCCATTTGGGACAGGGCCACTCTCACTGCAGTGTGGAAAAAGTGTCATAGCAGCTCCCGAGCGAACTCACAGTAGCGTAACGGTGGCGGCGTCATCAAACTACGCATTTGTTTTGAACAGGCAACCACTAGCAGATGGAAAAGTTCCATTGTGCACCTTTAACGTGTGGTTGTCCAGGAGGATATCCAATTTTCAAAAAATATGGATGCAAAGTTCAAAAGGAGGAAACATATAGAACATGTTCGGGAACACCATTCCTCTGTGCAGATAAAGGTATATTTATAAATTAAGGCCGAATAATTTATTTTATTCAGAGGGAATCCCGGAATCCAGTCATGAAAGTTGAATTTACAGTATAACGCAGATGTCACATAAAACACGCAAACTCATGGATGAATGAATAAATTGAAAGTAGTTGTATAATTAATGAAATCCCGAAATGGTCTGTGAATATTAAAGTGCAAAACACTGCTATATAAATATGATCTGCTTGTTCTGTCTCTGTGTGAAAACTACAAATATGCGTTGTACTTGTGGTGTTTTTAATGAATCACAAACCATATTTGGACACGTGTACATTTCCAGAGCTGGTCTAAGAGAACCCCTAATGAGCTTTATTATTTTATTTGAATAAAAACTAGTCAAATACATTCTGAAAAAGGACTTCACTACAACCCGTCAAAATAAACATTTTGTTTACCTAGAAGAAATTCTGATTTAATATTGAAGCCTTACTGTACTTGTCAAAAAAATAAAAATTTTTAAACATTATTTAAGATTTTAATCCATGGTTTAATTTAGTCAATTAAGTGTATTTATTTTCTCTGTTTTTCAGCACTTTGCCAAAAAATAAAAAGATAAAAGTTTGTTACATTTTATTTGGTTACCACCGTTTTTGATAATTTGTTTATATAAATGTATACATTTCATATGTCCCTTATTGTTAAACATTTTAATAAATGAATGATAAATAAGTTGTTAATCTAATTTATAATAATTTATTGAATTTAGTTAAGGAGATGTTTTATTGAAATTTGAATAAACTAAACAAGCAAAGTTTGTCAAAGCATTTGTTCAAAAAAAAAAAAAACTGTTTTCATTAATTTAAAAGCAATTTTAAATGATGATGATAATAACAACCATAATGTAATAATACTTTAATAATTTAATAATACATGATGCTATGAAAACTCTGATGTGATTATCATATTGTGAAAATGTCCCCCACCCCCACTGTTAAAAAAAGTAACTCAGTAACTTTTACTTTGAGAACATTTTAAATGAACTACTTTTTACTTTTACTTGAGTCTGTTTTTAGACCGGTAATTTTACTTGTACTTAAGTAAAGTTTAATTTAAGTAATAGTACTTTTACTTGAGTAGGATACTTAATTACTTCACTCCACCTCTAGCAGAAAGACTGAACGCTACTCCAGAGAGGAATCCTTTAATTTTTAATATTTAAAAATGTTTCTGTGCTGGTGCGCAGGCGTGTATTTAAGCAAAGTGTACCCGTCTATAGTTTCACATTATTAACACACCTTTTAAATAACACTAAAAATACTGCAACCAGGTTTTAGTTGGTAAATGTTGCAGTCGTTTTCCAGTTGCTTTAAAATAGCAACGCGCCAACAATGTGCCTGAACACACCTAGTTTTCTTACCCGCACAGAACAGATGGGTGCGAGTGTATTTGCTATTTAAACAACATGGCGCTGAATGTGATAATGATAACTGCGTCGGGCTGACACTAGCAAAAAAGATTGCATTGTGCATGGCATGGCATGGCATTGCACCGGGTGTATGATAGCCCTTAAAGTTTATCTTTAAAAACACAAATAATGAATTAACTTTGAGCATTTAAAACAATAATTTTGCTAAACTTGCATTTTAATTTGAGTATTTTAATTGATTTATAATATTAGCCTTTAATATTTATAATTAATAATCTGCCATCAAAAATGACTAATTTTCCAGTCCTGAAATGCTCATTATAGGTTTAATTGAAGACTCACAGACCTTTGGTATCTTGCAGAGCTTGTCTTGTTACATAGTCTTCAAATGGTGATCTGTTTAGATCCTGTCTCATCTTTTCTTGTTTTGCCAGTCAACATAAAGTTCTGCTCAGTGGCTTGTCTCCTTAACTTAACAAAGCTTAGTGCAACTCGGTTCAAAGATTTAATTGTGTTTTGCAAAGGATGTGCTAGACAAAATGGCAAAGTTACAAGGTCTCTTCCGCTGTTAAGCACCATGAAGAAAACCGTTGTGATATTAAGACTAATATCTTTGACATTGTCTTGTGATGCTTGTGTTAAAAGGCCTGTTTATTTTCATCATTAAAAGAATGTGTTGTCTCCTGAACACGCGGGTCGAGCTTGCACTCCCAGTGAGGCTGTGCGTCTTGTTTTTTTTGTTTAGTTTTTTTTTCTTTTCGTTTTTCCATTCCAGTCATCAAATGCCGCTTGCAACATAATGAGAGATGTGGCAATTAATTTTCTTTTAATCAAGGTCGAAATGAAGTAAATTGGTACAGCTCTGCAAGCCCTCATTTTCTATTTTTGCAGTGATGCAAAACAAATACGATAAAATTATGGCCCTCCTCACCTTCAGTAATTAGAAAGCGTGAATGATCAGAGAAGATGATATGTGATATACAGCGCCTGCAACTCTCTCCCCCAGAGATCACATTCAGTCTCTTTTGAAACAGATGACCATGTTTTCCTCCCCGTGCTCCCGCTCCGCTCCGCTCTTCCCTTCCTTTTTTTTCCACATTTGAGTTACAGACAGAGAGAGCAGCTCAACGTGACATTGACTGCTGTGTTGTTGTAATGCCTCTCAAATCTTATTAAAGACCACGACTGCAAAAGACCTCGCTGACTCCACACATTTCCATTAACTATGTTGTTTCAGTATCCTACAAGCTGATTAAGAATTTATTAAAATTAGATTTTAACTCTGCGCCCAGATATCTTATCAGCACCATATGGCTGCATGACGAGCATTGTTGGTAGACAGCATTAATAAACACAGAGCACTGGCCTTCCTCCACTATGTGTCCTTTTGAAATTGTGCCACTATTTATATCGCTGCTGATTTTGCTTCAGGACCCAGATTTGATGTTTTTTCAACACAGTTGCATGTTGTTTGTCATACAAAAGTGTCCTTAAAGGTGAAGTATGTCATATTTTGGATGTAACAATTATTTTGTGCTCTCTCAGCTTAATTTGCACAGCCATTTGTAGATTAATCTGGATGTATACGTGTACGTATGTATATGGTAACACTTTATTTTAGTGTTCAGTTATTAACTATTAACTAGCTGCTTATTAGCATGCATATTACTAGGATATTGGCTGTTTATTAGTACTTATAAAGCACATATTAAAGCCTTATTCTTCATGACCTTATTCTACATCCCTTAATCCTACCGAAATACCTAAATTTAAATGTTACAAAACTACTTTACTAACTGTTAATAAGCAGTAAATTAGGAGATTACTGAGGCAAAATTCATAGATAATAGTGAATGTGTTCCCTATGCTAAAGTGTTACAACATTTTATATATATATATATATATATATATATATATATATATATATATATATATATATATATATATATATATATATATATATATATATATATATATATATATATAATCACACAAAATATGTTTTGGCTGATATTAAAAAGTGCATTCGTATTTCACTTATTTTACAATTAGATTACCTTTATCTTATCTATATCTTCCATTGATCCGTGGTCCAGTTCTAATGCTTACATCATGCCCACTGTTGGCGCTTTCGCGGTGGACAGGGGTCAGCACAACAAACTGCGATGCACTGTGTATTCTGACAGCTTTCTATCCGAACCAGCATTAACATCTTGAGCAATTTGACAGCCTTCGCTCCCCACATGCATCTATAAGCCTTGTCTGCCCGGTTCACCACCTTCCTTGAAGCACTTTTGACCCCTGCAGACCAGAAACACCGACAAGAGCTGCAGTTCTGAGATGGCCCTCGCTCAAACTCGCTCAAATCCTATTGCTTGCCCATTTTTCCTGCTTCTAACACATCAACTCTGAGGACAAAATTTTCACTTGCTGCCTAATATATCCCACCCACTAACAGGTGCTTTAATGAAGAGATAATCACTGTTATTCACGTCACTGTGTCATAATGTTATGCCTGATCAGTGCATGTGCTAGTAAAGGCTTTCTATTTAATGTTAAAAACATTTAAAAACAAATGATCTTTTACAATACATTAAGATAGAAAACAGTAAAAACAGTAATATTGTAAAATATTATGGCAAATTTGTATTATGATCAAATGCATGCAGCCTTAGTGAGCAAATTAAACTTATATATATATATATATATATATATATATATATATATATTTATATATTTATATATATATATATATATATATATATATATATATATATATAATATATAATTTTTTAATTAATTAATTTATATATATATTTTAAATATTTTTAAAATATGATGTAATGCATTTAAATTTTGCAAACACACTCCGTTTGTTTGAGCATAATAATGGGGCGGGGTTCCCTTTTTGGGTGTCCAATGGCAGGTTGGGTCATTATTTTTGCATTTGTGTTTGATGACGCTAGTGACACTTATGAAAATAAATTGATGCCATAAAGAATTGCATGGGTAAGATTTGTGAAAGTGTATATAAGATTGCAAGTGTAAATTAAATTTACATGCGCAGGATAAGTTTTGTAAAGGTGTAAGAAAAATATTTGCAGCATTTTACTGTTATTTATAAGTGTAATTCATGTATTGTGAAACTGCAGCTTCATGCTAACGCAAATAAATATGATCTGTATTCTTCTGACCATTTTTCTCTCCATTTTTCTGTGCTTAAACTTTTGACACGTTCCTTTCGCCAAATTACGGCCAAAATTATTGCATGCCTGTGAACATAAACGGCCATGTAAAAACAACAGTCAGGAACTGCAAAACTGATTGACTTTGTAAAAACAATCTTTGTGTAAAAACATAAACTGTTGCAAATGTCTAAATGACTTGTGCAAAACATGTTCCCGAAATTAACCGATTTGTACAGGTCCGTCTTTCTTTTAGCTGCGCTTACAGTTTTGGCAGGAATTTTTTTTTTTTGGCATGCAAATTTAATTTACACTTTCACAAATCTTACCTTGTGCATCTTCTTAAAATCCAATCGTTGACATTTTGTAATTAAAGAGGGGAGGGAGGGGTGGGGGTTATGCACTTTCATGCATTCAGACTTATTTACACTGTTAAAGAGTTGGATTCTCATGCTAAAATGTCAAAAACCGAGTTGGATATATGACATAGTATTTCTGTTCGAATAAGTTTCAGGAAGTTATTTTTCTAGTATGGCCCTGCATAATGCTATAAAGGCCGGAATTGCTTGTATGGGCACTTCTCCCGGATAAGCACACAGCGCACATCAACAAGAGCGAGAACAAGAGCAAAAGCGCGTCTATCAACGAGCATCGTTCAGGTTACAGAAGCCGTCGGCAGCGCTGTCATTTCGTTTTTAGACCACAGAATCAACGACATCACTAGAGAAGTGTGTTTTTGTTTGTGAGGGAAATACAACTTTGTTCAGCTTCCCAAATAACCCAGCGTTAAGGATGCAGTTAATTTTTCTGGAGCAGCAACAGTGTTCTTCAAGTGTGTTTGCTTGTTTCCGGTCATTAGTCGAAACCGCAGGCGGTGAGTGAAACTGCATCAAATGTTTGTGTTTTGTGGTCAATCAGCACGTAAGTGCATATAATGTCAACAACACAAACATATAGCGAATCAAATGTTAAATATGATCAAACTAAAGACTCTTCGGAGATATGAAGGATGCAATACTACTAGGTACTCAAGATTAACATGAGAAACTGTGTGTTATGTACCCTCTAATGTGGTGTGGGTAATAATTTGGTTTATATTTTTTTCCTCATTCATTGGCATCTGCCTAATTTGGCTAGCTTCTACAAAATGACAGATGCATTTGGACCAAAATAATGTAGAGTTTATTTGGATGCTTGTTGTTAACAAAGAATGATATGGGAAGCATTATCCCCTCCCTTTTAAAGTTAATACGCCTGTTTATTTTGCTATCCTAACTATGCTCTAATATATGCTTTGTTGCAGTTTATTATTTACATTTCCCCTGCTGTCCCTGACCCTGTCACAACCAACCTGCAACACGTTTGGGCTGCCACGGACCAGATGAACCTCTGCCGTATAGCTTGATTTGATGCACAGCCATTGACGTCAATAACAAAAGGTATGGGGAAGTGTTTTATCCTCCCTTTTATTAGGTCACGACCAACCATTTGAGAACCACTGATTTATATTATACTGTTAGGTGAATGACTGCAGATACTCTGAGTTCTGAACGTGTGCTAAGATTTTGATTTACGTTTACCTTTCATAATATGCATGTTTAGAGAGTTCTCCTATGCACACATGCCAGTGTTTTTGTTTTGATTTGATATAATGTGCAGACAAGGCTCCACACTTTCATTTCCTGAGTAAGTGATTAAGGAAGTGACCACCTACCTGTTATTGTGTGTGAGTGGGACAAATAAATGAACATGGAGAACACATTGTTACTCAGGGGGATTCCCAAACATTAGTGGCAGTGATCCGTGTTCTTTTAGGCTTGGTTACTTAAACACCTGTTAAAAGCCCTTAATTCTGCAGGTACATATGTAAGGTATACTGCAGACTAGTGATATTTTAAAAAAAAACGAAGTTTAAGAGAACATTAACTAAAGTCAGCAAAGAGGGGATAAAATTCGCACAGCTGCCCAGTCGGTTAAACTTCTCTGTCTCCACCTAGTTCTCTCCCTCCCTCTAATTCGCCCATCAACTCACAAAGCTGCTCCTTATTTACAGAGCACAGGCAGCTGCCAGCACCCCTAACTTCCGGTTGGAAGACAGGCGCCTTCTTCTAGAGGACATTGCCTGTACATATCTTTATCTAATTAAGGTAAATGCCAGTTGCCTGCCCTTCCACGATATGCCAGTGAGTTTCACAGTCGACCTTAATTACATTCTAACCAGGATCTGTCTGAGGACAGGTATCGAAACTATACGATATTATACTTTTTCCTCTGACAGTATTCCATCATGTAAGGGTGTTTCTATTAAACAAAATCCTTTCCCTGATAAAGTGGTTTTTAAAGCACATTTTTGTAGTTTATTATATAATATATTCAATATATTATATAATATATAAAATATTGTAATAAAGTGAAGTTTACCATCAAGCAGAAGTAATTCATTTAAATATATATTAATTCAAATTCAGGGCATAATTACGCTTTAATAAAGCCAACAGGGTTCATATAACAGCTTAACAGTGTTTAAGAACCAACTGAACAGAACAAGTTTTAGTAACAGAACTAAACTTGTACTTTTTCTACTATGCGCATTTTAATCTAAACATAAAACTTATGCATCTTTTTTCTTGACCCCACACACACACGCACGTTTGTTTTTGTGACATATGGGGACATTCCATAGGCGTAATGGTTTTTATATTGTACAAACCATATTTTCTATCCCCTTACGCTGCCCCTGCCACTAAACCTACCCATCACAGGAAACATTCTGCGTTTTTACTTTATAAAAAAAAACCATCCTGTATGATTTATAAGCATTTTGAAAAGTGAGGACATGGCCAATGTCCTAATGAGTCACCCTCTCCTTGTAATACCTGTGTCATACCCATGTCATTATACACATTTGTGTCCTCATATGTCACAAAAACATACCCACACACACACACACACGTCTGATGCGCTATCTTTCTGTGGATTTGCCATAGACGTAATGGTTTTTATACTTTACAAAACATATATTCTATCCTCCTACACTAACCCTAGCCCTAAACCCTAAAACACACACAACTTTCTGCATATTTACATTTTCAAAAAAAAAACACAAATTCTGTATGATTTATAAGCTTTTGTGACACGAGTCCCAAATTTCTCATTAATGCAAATATCTAATCAACCAATCACATCACGGTTGCTTCAATGCATTTAGGGGTAGTAAAATAAAACAGGCCATAAAAACAGGCTATGGATTCATGCAGAATGATGGAGGGAGGCTGAGCCCAATTTAAGATTTGCCAGTTTTTTAATTCTGTTTTGCAATCTGGTCATCCGATATTTCGATTTCCGTGAATTTTAACAATTAATAGGCCTAACGTTAGTCTATTTTATCCCACTGGACATCTCGTTCCCATCATCTTTTCCCAAATCTTCAGTCGCTGCGCACTCATTTTTGCCAATGATAAATGCAGTCCATTTTGCAGGGAATTATAAACGTTTCTTCCTTTCGTTTGCTTTTGTTTTTGTCTATTACACCCGTTCACATCTTTTACCGTGGTAAAGTAGAAAAACACTGTAGGACGAAATATTATTTAACACAGTTTGTGATTGTTATTAGACTTGAGGCGCGTCAAGTTCACTTTTCTTTTGACCTGGAGTCTAATAAAAGTTAAGTAGAAAATATGGTACTTTATGTAGGCCTTTAACTGCACTTGTTTCACACAGTAATGTTATTGTTAACCCTTTTTCTTTCCCTATTAATGTTTGCTACTGCTGCATTAGTCTACGTCTATGGCTGATCTCAATTTCGCCAACTACGGGCCACAGATCAAACAGAAAATGCGCGCTGGGCTACTAAAATTAGTGCCGTTAAAATTAATTTGCATTAACACCTTATTAGTGTGTCAATTTTGACAGCCCTACTAAAAATAAACATTGTTCACGTATCCCGCAGCTCGAGTCCGAAATGAGTCTGAAGTCTTTCAAGGACGAGTCTCAAGTCGAGTCTGAAGTCACTGTGTGTGCGACTTAAGTCGCACTCGAGTCCGAGTCTCAAACTTGAGTCCCTATCTCTGCAACCGAGGTATGCAGCAAAACATTTGTGAAGCCGCAACACAAAGAGGTTACAATTTGCACAAGCTCACCAAAATTGGGCAGTTAAAGACTGGAAAATGTTGCCTGGTCTGATGAGTCTCGATTTCTGTTGAGACCATAGACCATAAAAAAATACCTCGACATCATCCGTTTCCGCTTGCCAGATTTGAAGTTTTCAGGCGGCCTGCACAGCGCTGACATCTTGGGACCGAGTCTGCACAGTAGCGATTTTGGGACCGGAGTTGCGCAGTAGAGAGCAGGAAGTAGAGCAGGAAGTACAGCTGCGATATCAAAAGCCCGCCCACACTCTCACAGATGCAGAACAATTAATTATGTTGGTGTGAAATAAACAGTTATGGAAATGTAGAAATTAAAGCTAAAGCTCCAATCTGCTCCCAAAAATTCAGAAAAAAGTCTGTTAGTGCCTCAGTGACAACTTCACTCAGAGAAGACATCATTCTCAGCTGTCAATCATTACGTCATCCCCCCCCCCCCCGTTTTATAGCATCAAATAACTAACTATAACTAAACTTATTTTAAAAACGAACACTTGAAATGAAATCATCGTGATGATAACGGCCTTCAATGACAAACTAACTTTGGGAAAAAAATATTTGAAGCGTAATTTTATTGTTTAGTTTGCCTCGCGTCCATTAGAAAACACAGAGGGGTGGCTATACTGGGACCGGTCACCGGGGGGGCGATGGAGGCACGAAAGCTTCAGTATCTGAGAGGGATACTGCAGGCTTGGTTGAGACATGAGTCAGAATATGGAGTGAACAGAATGAGAACATGGATCCATCATGCCTTGTTACCACTGTGCATGGTGCACGGTGGTGGTGGTGTAATGGTGTGGGGGATGTTTTCTTGGCACACTTTAGGCCCCTTAGTGCCTATTGGGCATTGTTTCTGACCATGTCCATCCCTTTATGACCACCATGTACCCATCCTCTGATGGCTACTTCCAGCAGGATAATGCACCATGTCACAAAGCTCGAATCATTTCAAATTGGTTTCTTGAACATGATAATAAGTTCACTGTACTAAAATGGCCCCCACAGTCGCCAGATCTCAACCCAATAGAGCATCTTTGGGATGTGGTTGAATGGGAGCTTTGTGCCCTGGATGTGCATCCCACAAATCTCCATCAACTGCAAGATACTATCCACATTTACATTTACGTTTAATCATTTAGCAGACGCTTTTATCCAAAGCGACTTACAAAAAAGGGGAGAGTAATAGAAGCAACGGAACAGACAAGGCCAAAACCCTGTAAGAGCTGTAAGAAATCTCAATTAATTAGCACAATACACAACAATTTTTTTTTTTTTTTTTTTTTTTAAAGACAGACATCTACAACAAAAACTCACGTACGCAAAGTGCCGAACACTGGATTTTGATAGCTATGATAACAATATCCTATCAATATGGGCCAACATTTCTAAAGAATGCTTTCAGGACCTTGTTGAATCAATGCCACGTAGAATTAAGGCAGTCCTGAAGGCGAAAGGGGGTCAAACGCAGTATTAGTATGGTGTTCCTAATAATCCTTTAGGTGTGTGTGTGTGTGTGTGTGTGTGTGTGTGTGTGTGTGCGTGTGCGCGAGACCCATATAGTTTTTAAACCCTCATCTTAATTTGTGGTCAAAATGAAACCCTTTTACCTCAGCTCTGTTTATTTTGCCAGTGTGGATGCTGACCGAGGAACAAATGCCTCGAGATTTGCTTGCGACATTCATTTCTGTCACTCCCTTTTGTTGTAACAAACACCTAATATTTTAAGCTAAGTGTCTTCTTTTAGTGTATTATTCATGCAATGCAATTGAGAGGAGACAACGTGTTAAAGCTCATTATGTTAGAGGTGATTATACTCACCGACTCCAGTGTCAAGGCTTTTTGCTTGCGTAGGGCAAAGGTGTCCTCGCATTAAAAATGCTTACATGTCAGCAGGGCCATATGGACAGTGCTTTATCACTTTGTCAATGCAGACGTTAGGAGTGATATTCATCAGTTTGTCAATTTCTATTGTTCTCTTCGGTTCGTGTAGTTAAGTTTGCATGGAATGTACTAAAAGTATTGTCTTTGTTCCAGTTATTTGTACACCCCTCCCATTCCAGTTAGACGGCAACAGACACCTAAGAGAAACAGATTTTACCTGCCCTTTTTGATGACAAAATATTCTTGTTTATGTCATGGTTAAAAAAAAAGTTGCTGCTGGAAGTTCCCGTTTATACCAGCTGTGTTGTTTTCCTCCCTCTTTCAATAGCGCTGACCAGTGACTTCAAAGAAAATTCAACCAAATATGTGGACAGAAGGAAACTAATTGCTTTAAGTGGTTCCACCTAGCAGTATGGCTCTTCTAACCTTGTCCTACATTGCGATTAGCTTTTAATGTTTCATAATTAGTGATGGCACTGGAAAAGAAGTCAGAAGGCTAAGGGTTTGTTGGGTCTGCCCTTGAGAGCCGCTCTAATGAATCAATGGATGGCAATAATTGTACTAGTCATTACTGAATCAAGTGATCTGCAGAATAATGTATTGATTTTTGCTCTTTCTTACTACATAATTATTCTGTATCACAGTATTGCACCATCAGGGGAATCAACTGAAGGGCAAGCAGAATCTGTTTTGGAGTTTTGTATTCGTCTCATTCACTTATAAAATAGAGAAATCAACCATTTTTGAGATTTTGACATTAGCTTGACATTATACATTGCAAAACAGCTTGTAAAATGAAGCATTATCAATCAAAAGGCTATTCTATGTGAGCCCTGTTTAGTTCTTGCGTTACCTCAGAGAAGTTCATTTCTGTAACATGATGTTCAAACAAACCATTTAAAAGTGATGAACCCAACAGTCTGAACCACAGAACATGAGCTTTACCTCTGAACATTGTGGGCTTGTGGGGCTATTTCATCATTAAATATGTACCGTTTGTAACAGTATCCCACAGGCAATAATAGGATGGGGATTTGAACTATGAACATGTCTTTCAATATTTATCAAGCAGAAGATATGAAATATAATTTTATCCGGCTTTAATAATAGCTAAAAATGTGAATGGTTATCCTTATGTTGTCTTTTAATAATTATTTTAAGGAAAAGCAACCTCTAACTGTAGACAATATTGGCAAAACAATTAGTTTTGTTTTATTATTAAGCTGATATGTATTAATTAAAATGCTCTCTCTCTCTCTCTCTCTCTCTCTCTCTCTCTCTCTCTCTCTCTCTCTCTCTCTCTCTCTCTCTCTCTCTCTCTCTCTCTCTCTCTCTCTCTCTCTCTCTCTCTCTCTCTCTCTCTCTCTCTCTCTCTCTCTCTCTCTCTCTCTCTCTCTCTCTCTCTCTCTCTCTCTCTCTCTCTCTCTCTCTCTCTCATGTATGTATGTTTTTGTGTGTGTGTGTATGTATGTATATATATATACACACACACAATGTGGATAGGGAAAGTATTCAGACCCCCTTAAATTCTTCTCTGTTATATTGCAGCCATTTTCTAAAATCACAGAAGTAATTTTTTTTACACAGCACCCCATATTGACCAAAAAACACAGAATTGTTGACATTTTTGCAGATTTATAAAAAAAAAGAAACACTGAAATATCACATGGTCCTAAGTATTCAGACCCTTTGCTTAGTATTTAGTAGAAGGACGCTTTTGACCTATAATGCAGACATAAGCCTTTATTTGGGAAAGATGCAACAAGGTTTCCACACCTGGAGTCAGGGCTCTGGCTGGGCTATTCAAGAACAGAGTTGTTGTGAAACCAATCCTTCGTCATTGTTTTGTTGGAAGATGAACCTTTGGCCCAGTCTGAGGTCTTGAGTACTCTGGAGAAGGTTTTGTCCAGGATATCCCTGTACTTGGCCGGATTCATCTTTCCCTCGATTGCAACCAGTCGTCCTGTCACTGCTGCTGAAAAACACCCCCACAGCATGATGCTGCCACCACCATGCTTCACTGTTGGGGCTGTGTTGGACAGGTGATATTTTTTCTCCACATATACTGCTTCAAATTAAGGCCAAAAAGTTCTATTTTGGTCTCATTAGACCAGATAATTTTATTTCTCACCATTGTGGAGGTCTTCAGGTGTTTTTTTTTTTTAGCAAACTTAGCCACTCTGCCATAAAGCCCCGACTGGTGGAGGGCTGCAATGATGGTTGACTTTCTACAACTTTCTCCCAACTCCTGACTGCATCTCTAGAGCTCAGCCACAGTGATCTTTGGGTTCTTCTTTACCTCTCTCACCAAGGCTCTTCTCCCCCGATAGCTCAGTTTGGCCAGACGGCCGGCTCTAGCAAGGGGGTTCTGGTCGTCCCAAACGTCTTCCATTTGCCGCTGTGGAACCTTAGGAACCTTGAGTGCAGCAGAATTTTTTGTAACCTTAGCCAGATCTGTGCCTTGCCACAATTCTGTCTCTAAGCTCTTCAGGCAGTTCCTTTCACCTCATAATTCTAATTTGCTCTGACATGCACTGTGAGCTTTGAGCTCTTATATAGACAGGTGTGTGGTCCAATCAGAATAATCAAACACAGCTGGACTCAGATGATGGTGTAGAACCATCTCAAGTATGATCAGAAGAAATGGACATCACCTGAGTTACATATATGAGTGTCACAGCAAAGGGTCTGAATACTTAGGACCATGTAATATCTCAGTTTTTCTTTTTTTTTTAAACTGCAAAAATGTCAACAATTCTGTATTTTTGTCAATGTGGGTGCTATGTGTTAATGATAAACTTAAATGATTTTAGCAAATGGGTGCAATAAAACAAATAGTGAAAAAATTCTGAATACTTTCCGTACCCACTATATATATATATATATATATATATATATATATATATATATATATATATATATATATATATATATATATATATATATATATATATATATATATATATATATCGATGCATCGAATCTTCGACTATTAGGGGTCACCCCTAATATATATATTAGGGGTGACCCCTAATAGTCGAAGATTCGATGCATCGATATGCAGGACCGGATTCGACCACCTCTCTAGGCAGGTATTTTTATCAGGTTTATGTATCAAAATGTTATTTTATATATTTGTGTGATGTTCTGTGTTTCAATCGCGGCTTTTAAATGTTATGAGAGAACGGTTAATTTACGAATGTGTAGTGTAGCCTAGTTTGGACCACTTTATTAAAAGTGGTGGCTGTGTGCCGTGTGTAAAGTAAAATAAAAATAGTCTTAGCCTCCTGATGACTAGTGTCCTGTCCTTCCCAACCCGTTTTTACTGTTTATTTTTTCCGGTCTATGGTTTACACACACACAGATGATTCGACTATCAGTCGACCATAGAGAGATTTGAAAATTCTGATTCGAATGTCTAAATCCTTAGTCGGGGAAACCCCTAATAAATATAGGAATATATATATATATATATATATATATATATATATATATATATATATATATATATATATATATATATATATATATATATATATATATATATATATATATATATATATATATATATATATATATATATATATATATGATAGTGTGTGTGTTTCAATTGCTTTTGATTCACTTTTAAAACTTGATTTTGCAAGATTATAGCATTACCTTGTTATTTGACCATACTATTGATTACCCTTTATTCTTTTTTTGTGTTGAGCAGGGCACATCACAAAACTGCTAATTAGCAATAATCTGTTTGTCAATAATTCACAAGAGTGCAGAATTTAGATAAGGAGAAGTTCAGGTTTGAAATACATTATCACACACAGTTCTTTTCGCCCGTTGAGGCTATTTTGTCTTAGCCTTCATGATTTTGTATTATGCAAAAAAATTGCTTTAATAAAAATGTGATTTAAGGTCATTTTCAATTTTGTACAGTATATGCATGTTTAAAAATACAAATGACCAAACAAAACACACTATAACCATGTGAAATTGTACTTTTTAGTTCTTGTTCAAAGCTAAAAAAATTGTATGGGCTGAAACATTCAATATGGCTTGGTAGATATAAAGTATATGAAATGAAAACAAAATTGAAATTAAAACTTGTTTTATTAAAACAACTTTCATCAGCATTGTGCATTCAGAAGTTGACCACAAGAACTGAACTGAATACAAAGTCCCATATCATTCAACGCAGTGCTAGTCATATCAATACCACAGTGCAATTAACCTGACGGGGCGGATATGTGAGTCCATTCCGTGTTTTCCAGCTCACCTACTGCGCTAACTGAGATATTCAATTAAAGATTCCTCTTCCCACTCTGAAGCGGCTCTCCAGGGCAGATCTTCCGAGCGACCCGCCCTATGTTAGAAATAGGAAAATCCAATAATAACAACAGAAGAAAAAAAAATGAGGCAACTTTGATCACGCATGCTCCCTTGTCATCAACCTTATACACAACATTTGTTCTAAGTTGAAAAGTCGCGGAAAAGCCAGGAAGTAACGTTACAGGTAAGACTTTTGTTTTTGGATTAGCTGCATCTCACTAGTCACATGTAACTCTTTGTGTATGAGTTTAATATGATCAGGTATTCATGATAGAATAGATCGCTTGTGTGTAATTCAGTAAAGCGTACGTTTTGAATAGAACGCGTCACTTAGTGCAGAACGTGAGAACTGAAACTCTGCGCACCTACAATCACCTACACGCGGGACAGACGCGGACCGGCTCAGGAAAACCGAGCGCTGTTTTGTATATGTTAGTCTAAAAGTAGTTCACAACTTTTTGATCTCCTCCGATAACGTGTGAGTTGCCTGTCCTTACCTGTCCGCTCGATCTACAGCTTAATGCTTTAAAGATCTCTGCCTATGTCTCGTTTCTCTGACACATAGGTACTCTGATATAAAGATCTGCAGTACAAGTTGATGCCATCATAGGTAATATTAATATCAGTGTAAGAGATTTTGACATTGGAGGTTTTATGAACGCTTTAAATACCCACAACGTGATCGGGCACCTAACAGGTGTAAGCCACGCGAGTGCAAAGTGAAAGCGTAGTGAACAAGTAGCCTATATAGTGGGTAGCTATATCGGATTTCTGTCAATAATCTAGTGTATTTTCGTGATTATATTTGTTTTACGTAAATCTACAATACAGTAAAAAATAATACCAGTACTTTATGACAGACAGGGTTTATAAGTTAGTCTGTTTTGCTTTGTTGATCGTAGCAGCCTACTGTAACTGTTGTTATGGTTACCTACATAAACGCAATTTTTAATTTAGCGCACTCTAAATTCTAAATCTGAACTTGTATTGTAACTTTTGCTCTGGAAAAAAAACCTTAAAAAAAACCTTTTGATTAATCTGTTGAAAGAAGCCTCAATTTACTAACGTCTGTAAAAACATTTACAGACCCAACTTTTGTTGGTTCAAACCGGAATTGGTTGCAGCATCATGAAACGACTAGTTTGGAAGTTGTTCATATGATTACTGTCTCCTGACTGTAAAATCTAGGAGCCACTGCTGTCAATTCTTTTTTGTAAATGTAATATATAGTGGCATAATATTAGTAAGCCATTATCGTACTCTCAGTGCCATGCTCTTAAATCATATATGAGTTATTAAATATAATTTTTATTCAGAGCAACATGTTCCATTGCATCTTATGAAGTCAATAGGTCATTAGAGGACAGCCATAAGGTAGAAGGTAATGCTGGCTTCAATTGTTTAGTCAGTTTTTCTCTGACATGGGTCAAAATTAACTTCTTAGGATACTGCACTGTTCAAGTTACACATTGCTTAATATATATATATATATATATATATATATATATATATATATATATATATATATATATATATATATATATATATATATATATATATATATATAACTATAACAAAATAGTTGTGCATTTTGCTAGCTTACATAATTAGTATTACTCAGCTTTTTCAGTTTCATGAAGACTAATGTGTTATTTATCCTATACTTTCAAGAAATACAAGAAAACACTATACTACACTATATCATTATTATACACTATTTCCAAATATCCTTCCTTTTGTATTTACTGACTAAGAATAAATATTTGCTAGCTTCTGCTATCTAACTTTTTTAGTGGTATTATTTTGCAAGGTGCATTTCCTTTCATTATGCGTGTTTGTGTTGTGTCTGAAAGCAATAGCGTGTAAAAAGATCACTGCCACTTTAAACCCCAGAGTTTGCATATTCTCGCTGGATCTTTCTGCTTTGCTAATTATTGTGTTGTTTTCTGAGCAAATATGTCATATCCATGGCGACCAGGCAGGTTTATTGTCTTTCTCATGCAATGGTTCACATAAGTAATTAATTACTCTTTTCTTTCTCCCTCCCTGTCTCCAGTAAGCCAATCAGTTGAGGGGAAACATCTCATGTTTAAAATGCCTGTGATATCCAAGAGAAGGTAAACAGAAACCTTAATGTTTATGTAAGTGTTAATGTAAGTGTTTTTGTGCCCTGAGCGTTTCGTGTGTGATGTGTGACCACTGTCTGTGCTGTGCGTTTGCATATCATACATGGTGGTTTTGATCGTTATGAAAAATTATACATATTTAATAAGTAATTATGTGTGAGGAGGACAGCCTTTTTGTGTGTATGAGTCTCATTCAAATTACAAGCCTTTGTGTGTAATCAATAGAATAATGAATGCATTCAGCATATTATAAAAAGCCTAAAAAGTCAAATTATTGAAGCTTTTTGAAATCTACTGAATCTATTCGAAACCATCGGTTGCTTGTAATTGGTTATTAATATGGGAGTTCTTAGGGACAAGCTTTGTTTGGGGCCCCGTCCCACAGTGTTGATCTGCAACGTGTGTGTGGAATGTGGTGGCATGTGGCTCGAGCCTGGAGACACGCTTCCATCTGGACAGCCATCCAGCTCGAACTGTCAGATCAGTTTTACAGGTGTTGATCAGTCTCAGGGTCCATCTGCCGCGAATGTTCTCTTCCTCACCACTCCATCTCCATCTCTACTGTTTGTACTTGAAGAAGTTGTGTTTGATTTGCTTCAAAGTGCTTAAAGTTGATAAATGGAGGTTTTAAGACATAACGCTTGGTAGCAAGGCTGTAACCATGTCTTCAACATTGGGGGGGACCACTTTTATTTATTTTTTGGAGTGGGGGGGGGGTATTTAAAGAAATCAAATAATTAAAGGATTTAGTGGAATAAAGAAACAAGAACGTTAAAAGAAATTCTAGGTCTAATTATAGCTTAAATAGTTTTGAAGTAATCAATTTAAACTCTTTTCAAATAATATTTAATTAAACATATGAACACATTCACTCTTGTTTTTATTTGTGTCAAAAAAATGTGTTACATACGGTTATGAAAGACCATTTAAAGCTGCAGTCCGTAAGGTTTGTCTCTTTTTTTGTCGCCATCTCTGTTTGAAATCTGTAATTGCAGTTTTTGCGGAATTATCATCTTAACGTGGGTTGTGCATCGGCTTGGCTCCTCAGCGCGGATGAATCTAATGTTTTCTAATCTAATAAGTTTGTGTGGCTGTTAGTCATCACACCGTTAGTCATCTGAACAAGTAAGTAACATATGTGCTACCTTTTGTTTTGACCAACTGCAAAAAAAAAGCATTACAGTAACTTGCGGTTCTGACGGTGATTATATCTAATGATCGCTTAGCTCACATAATTTCAAACCGTACAAATTATTATTATTTTTATACTTTGTTCTCAAATTGTTAAAGGGATTGTTCACCCAAAAATGTGACGTTTATCTGGTTTCAGTCTGTCAGTTGTATAATGCATGTGAATGGTAAAAAAATATATAAGACAAAAAAACAAACACGCACAGACAAATCCATATTAATCCCTGCGGCTCGTGACAACAGATTAATGTCTTGAGGCATGAACCGATAGTTTTTTGTAAAAAAAAAAAAAAAAAAAAAAAATTGTGTGTATATATATATATATATATATATATATATATATATATATTAGGGGTTGCGTCGACTAATCGACTAGTCGACCTTAATGCTCTGTCATGACGCTTTAAGCTTGACGTCGACTAGTCGCTGACCTATAGAGGGCGCTACAGGACAAACAATTTCCTGACACGCAGGCTCTGTTTTCAACAGTTAAAAATGACAAATAAATGTGTACTCCGTGAGCTCTCCACAAGACATGTTTGATTATACCATCTGGATGCTTAAAATTGATCGGGAGAATGCAGGCTGAATGGTTGTGTACACTTAAGTTAATCATCGCGCTAAACTGCGTGCTTCATTGCAGTGCGCGCACACACACACACACACACACACACACACACACACACACACACACAGCCTGATCACGCGGAGATCGCGCGTGCCTCACACAACCATTCAGTAGTGCAGAAATGTATTATCAACACTGTTCTGTGATTTATCAATAAAATAGCTTAGAAACTAAAAAGTTCTAGCATATATATCTTGATAACTAAAACTCACAGCTTCACTATTAGTAGAGAGATGCTGCCAGGTAGAATTAATTCACACACAATCACCCACTAATGCATTCATATCTTTATTGTGCTACTTTATCTGTATCTTATTCAGAACGAGCAGAAATCTGTGAGAAATATAACGACCATAACACAAAAGAACTGATAAAAAAGCTGTTACGTAGGACCAATAACCTCATGGGCAGTGCTGTGTCATATGCCATAGCTGTCCTGTGCACAAGAAGACCCGAGTTTGAGTCTCAGCTCGAGGCTCATGGTTATTTGTTTATTAATGACATCATCAGCGATTAGTCGACTCGACTTTCATCACATAAATGTCGACTTTAAAAAAATGGAAGTCGTTCAACCCCTTATATATATATACACACACACACACACACACACACACACACACACATATATATATATATATATATATATATATATATATATATATATATATATATATATATATATATATATATATATATTATAAACTACACAAAATAGTCAATAGGTACATTGACCTCACTTACTTGAAGTGATTGTGCGAAAGAGTCACCTACTGTATATCTTGGATGCCCTGGGGGTAAGCAGATAAACATCAAATTTTCTTTTTTGTGGGTGAACTATCCCTTTAATGTTAACAACAACAGTATTGCGTGACTATGTGTATTCGGTGTGTATTCGTGTTACCTGGGATTTCAATTTCTGTAGTCTAATCTTTTGCTTTTGACTACGGGTGAATCTCCAAATGTCACTGATTGTCGTTTCTTTTCTGGATTACAATCCGTCATCAAAATTATGCGTTTAATTATTCCAGCTGCTGTGAGAAAAGGCAATAAATGATCTGCCTACCTGGAACTTCTTCGTTATGTATACAGGCGTGATGCAATGATGCAAAGATGAACAGCGCCATACTCAAATTTCTTGTGGAAAGCTACTAGTACCGCTCAAATTATAGCACATTACTACAAGCTTACCGTTGTGAATCGGTCTAAGGTAAGGAGAAAGTTTTCAACACTGGCCGGTTATTTACCTCCTCAAATTTATTTTTGGATTTTCAGTTCAAAAGGGTTTGCATCACTGTATGTTATTGTGGGTCGTTAAACGTATTCATCGTAAAACATATGACCTTTTTAGCTTTCACTACAGTGTCACGTTGTAATTCAAACTCATCTCCAGGGAACATTAAGACCCGCCTTCTTTGATCTGACTTGCCATCATTTTGATACTGACGAGTGCTGTTAGACCGAGGCAGAACATTCTAAAAATGTACTTTTTAAAACTGTCTGCCATCCAGAGCGGTACGTAATGGAGAGCAGCATTAAGAAATATCATATATTGGGGGAGACAATTTAGCCATTACAAATTTTTGGGGGGACTTCCCCCTTTTTGCCTATGGTGGTCTTGCTTGGTAGTATAGTAGTGGTGAAAGCCTTTTCATGTCATTTTTGTGATGTTTTTTTTAATCTTGCTTCAGTCAAAGATATGTTTGAGGTTTCGCTGATTTACTGCAAGAGTCAAGGAGCTGGTGCTACCTAAGACCTGTTCTCTTTGTTTCTCTGACCTTGGCTTTGAACCTGCATAACCCTTGTGTTCAAATGTACATTCATGATTCGGCGCTATGCTTGACAGCTCTCGAGATGTAATGCAATTGCTTTTTTTACACCACCACTTTGTAAATTGCTCGCTGTAATGATTTGGTATCTGTATTCACACTATTGTGAACCTTGTAAAATCTTCCGTTCTCAATACGCAGGCGTGCATAGGCCACATGTTTGTTTAATAGTCATTATTATTTTTGTTTTAGTGCACTGGAAATGTCCTCTTTGCATGCTTGATCAACCAGTGGGGAAATCTAATATAATTGAGGTTCAAGGTGAATTGCATCCTGAGCATTTCCCCTTGACAGAAAGAGCATGCATATACTTGAGCAAAAATAAACAAATCACACTGACAACAGTAATATAAGCTTGATTTTGAAGGCATGGAATAAGTATCGATTTAAGCCTTCACTTCATAGATGAAAATGGCCTTTTTGGTAATTTGTCCTGGGTCCTTTCAATGCAGGAGGAGGCGAGCAAGAGAAACGGTTGGGGTAGGGTGGGGGGGGGGGGGAGAGAGAGAGAGAGAGAGAGAGAGAGAGAGAGAGAGAGAGAGAGAGAGAGAGAGAGAGAGAGAGAGAGAGAGAGAGAGAGAGAGAGAGAGAGAGAGAGAGAGAGAGAGAGAGAGAGAGAGAGAGAGAGAGACAACAAGACAGAGAAAGGGACATACTGCCCCTTTCCGAGCTCATTATCATTCTTAATAAGTCTTAAGGAAAGAAGGAGCAGTGAGTGTAAATGCAAGGTAATCCTAACACTGGCCAAGGTTACTGGGGACAAAGGCACATGCACACCCCTCCCTGCTGGTTGCACTGGGACACAGAATGAGCCGTACCCCCAGCAGCAGCTACAGAACCCTTCTTGAAGTGCATGAACTGATGCTTTCTACACTGTGAAAATGTTTTGTCTGCTAACTTGGGCTTCAGGTGTGAAACATTAAAGGGACATGGTTATAAAAATATATTATTATATTATATTATATTATATTATGTTATATTATATTATATTATATTATATTATATTATATTATATTATGTACAAGTATGCTTTAGTTACACTGAATCATCCTGACTAAATTAGGTTATAAGTGGTTAACATACTATATGTGTAACAGAAATGAATTGACAAATTTGTTTTGAATTCAAATTTAATTAAATTATCTTTGATAATATTGCAGTCAGGATAAGAACTATATGGGGTCATAAAATATAACAGAAATTGACAAAAATCCCCAGATATTCTGTATATTTACATTCATGTATATTTGTAATATATTCAACTTTAAAAAAAAAAATAAAAAAATCCTAAAATAGTTTTAATTTTCCAAATGTGTTCAGATTTTTCATGACTGTGGGTACGACAAAATGTTGATGGAAGATATGTATCTTGCAGTGTATACGTGTGCGTGTATGTGTGTGTGTGTATGTATGTGTGTGTGTATGTATATGTAGACATACACACACAAATATACACTGCAAGTTACACATCTTTCATCACCATTTTGTCGTACCCACAGTCATCACTGATCATGATATATATTCTACACTATAAAAAAAATCAGGTCTCCAACTGAAAATGTTCTAGTGACTGATCACATTTAAATTTTTCAGTTGGCCAAATTGAATTTCTGTAGATGTGATCATCACTAAAACATTTTCAATTAGAGATATTATTTTGTACAGTGTAGTTATTCTAGTTAAACATTCTAATGTATTTTAATTCATTACATTTGACCTTAAATGATAACACTTAGTGTTTTTATTTGGTAAAAAAAAAGGCTTCATAAATATACAGAACTACAAATATTTATATTATTTATACAAATATTGTAACTTTATAAATAAGGTATTTTCTGGTTAAATTAATGTTTTATTTAGCATAAAAGCAGGTTGTTATTGCTGCACTCCTCAGTATTAAACCAGCACTTATGTTTGCAGTGTGTACTTGTTTGCTGTCAGGTATTTATTACAGTTCTGAGAGGATTAAATGATTGCATGGACAAAGCTGTGTTTAGCTTACTGGCGAGTTCAGTGCATCATCTGCCTGTCTTGTTTTGAATGCCCCTGGTTTGGAGGTCTCCCTGATCTATTTGCAGGCCCATGAAGCCTTAAGAGTACCATGCACACCATTCAATGCATAAATAGCACAATGAATAGCAGTATAAAAGCAGGTCTTGATTGACTGCAACGCTCAGTGTGAATATGCAGCAGCTAAATGAACAAACGCAACACAGTCAGATCTGTTAACCAGAGCTGCTGGCCTTTGTCTGTTTCTCACTCATGTTATCTCAGTTTCCCTGTCACTTAAAGATGATTTACCCCAAACAGATGTCTCAACGTTTGTTCTATTTTCTGCCTTTTCAAAGGTTATGAATGAAACGCGAAGCCTCGGCAGCGTTGCCCTCGGCCCGTAATTGCCCTTGTTTGTGCCACAGTTTTTTTCTGGCTCAGAGATGGAAAACGTTGCGAAACCTCCAGGATCGTCTCATCTTTGCTACCGGTTGGTGACACGGCATCGGTCCAGTCCTGTTGAAGCTTCTTTCCTGTTCCAGCGCTCCCTGTAGTCTCAACCCCTCCCTGGTCCTGGTTGGGGTTTGTATGGCAACCTGCTCTCATCGCCCCCTGGGGCAGCCTGGGAGGCAGAGAGCCATCGCCATGGTGATCAGAGCACCGAACCTCCGCAAAGCAGTCCATTGTGACTGGTGCGCGTTGAGGTGAGAGGAACAAAATGTCACAGCAACAGGTTTTTTTCTTTTTGTTGTTTTTGCCTTTAATGCCCGTAGGGGTTTGTTTAGCCTTTGATTCATCTATGCTGCTGTCTGCTAATCGAGTTGTTTGTGATATCTGTTAATTGCCTCTTTTAAGTCATCCGTTTTGGTGCACGGTAGAAGTCAACAGGAGGAAGTGAAAACAAATGAAAACAGAGTTTACAATCTAGAGGGATGAGAAAAGTGTATTGTCATTAGATGGTTATCACCACGTTTGAATCATTTTCTTCTTTTTTTTTTACAAAACTTTATAGTATGTGATTTTTTTTGTTTTGCTTTTGTTTCAGTATATTTTAATGTCCTCAAGTATAGTATTAGTCAAGTATGAATCTTATAAGTGAATTCCTAGCTCTCACATGCTAAACATAGAAAGAGATTCTAGCAAAACTACAGGTTGATTAATTTCACTTGAACTCCCCACTTTAATCTTCTTCTGAATAGATGTTTAAAAGTCTTTTTTTCTTTTGCACTGAGTTTATGAGATCGGTTGTTCTCCACTAGGGGCAGCAAGAACAAATTAAATCCTGCTGCAGGGCTGATGAAGAGAGCCCCTCGCAGAACAGTTAAGTCTTTCAATTACTGAAGAGAAAAAAGCTCAAACTTATTTTGTAAAACCTGCTGTACCTCTGAGATTTACCTCAAGCTGAACCGGTCTAAGAGCCATGCAAAGCACAAACGTAAATCTGTTCTTATTTAAAGGGATAGTCTGCCAAAAAATGTAACTTGACATATTTTACTCATCATTTACATGTAATTTAAGTATGGAGAGTAAATAATGATAGGAGTTACATTTTTGGGTGAACTTTCCATTCCCTTTGATACAGATTTTTGCAGAAGTATGGCATAATGGAGGTCATGGCTCACTTTGTGACCCAAGTAAATAAAAACAACATGTAGTATAAGCTAAAATATTTCTGTGTAGTATTTACTTGTTTTTTTATTGTATGTATTTTAGCACCAGAGATGTTGAAGATTTTTTTTTTTTTAATTATTATTATTTTGTAAGAAGACGGGTTCAAATGCAAACGTAACACAAATTCTTATTAAAGCAAGCAAAATAACAATTTATCACAATACATTTTTATTTTTTATTGTATGAAAAAGAGCAGGATATTTTTCCGTTTGTTTTCCATGCCTGTTTTAGTCTCAGGGCGGGGCACGGTTGTTGTGGTCTGTGTCAGAGCATGATTGGTCCCACCAGTGCTTTGCGTGAATACCATAGAAAAATACTGTAAAATAATATGGACGTAGTGTCCGTGACATCACTTCACCCATAGGATTCTGAAGAGCAGTTTTGAAGCGTAAAGTAGGGTCGAGCTGGCCGTTGTCATCTTAGCAGCGCGTCATCGCGTGTCACTCCCGGATAGCAAAAAATGGCAAAGACGTGAGCGGGGCCGAGGTGACGCAATGAATAACAGACAGCAGACAAACGGCAATTCACCTGTCACTCAAAAGTGGCCACACCCTTAATTATGCAGAACTTTAAAAGGTTAGTTCACAGTTGAAGTTGAAATTTCTTTTATTAATGACTCACCCCAATGTCGTTCCACACCCGTAAGACCTTTGTTCATCCTCTGAACACAGTTTAAGATATTTTAGATTTAGTCCGAGGCCTTTCTGTCCTTTGAATGCATGTGTATGCACACTTTGCTGTCCACGTCCAGAAGGTAATGAAAACATCATCAAAGTAGTCCATATGTCACATCAGTTGGTTAGTTAGACTCTTGAAGTGTCGACAATACATTTTGGTCCAAATTCACTTGAAAAAATACGACTTTATTCAGCATTGTCTTCTCTTCCACGTTTGTTTTCAAACCTCAAATAAAGAATCAAGTGGTCATGAATCAGCAGATTGATTCATATCACCTAGCATTTTGTCAGTTTGACACGCTATTCGAATCTTGAATCATGACCGCTTGATTCTTTATTTGAGGAACATGGAAGAGAAGACAATGCTGAATAAAGTCGTATTTTTTGTTATTTTTGGACCAAAATGTATTGTCGACGCTTGAAAAAATTCCAACTAACCAACTGATGTCACATATGGACTACTTTGATGATGTTTTCATTACCTTCTGGACGTGGACAGCAAAGTGTGCATACACTTACATTCAAAGGACAGAAAGCCCTTGGACTAAATCTAAAATATCTTAAACTGTGTTCCGAGGATGAACAGAGGTCTTACAGGTGTGGAACGGCATTGGGGGGAGTCATTAATGAAAGAAACTTCATTTTTGGGGGAACTAACCTTTTAAGGCTTTATATAATGTAAACAAATGAGTTATAAAAAAAAAATCACCCCCTCTCAGTTGTCATTAAGGGCAAAATCCGCTGTTTATACCAAAACCACAATTTGTACCAGGCTGTAAAAGTGTTTTTTTTTTTTTTCTGCTGTAAATTTGGGCATTTTTCACATTATCAATGTTTCACGTGAACCGTGGCCTGTTTCGAACTTAACTGCCAGAGTGAAAACGCCCTCACATTTACATACAAGCATTATATATCACTCGAGTAACGAGTAATACGGTATGTTTTTCTGACCAGAATAGCACGAGACGAGTACAGATGTGACACTGATCTTATACAATAGTTATTAAAATAATAATTAAAAAAAATAATAATAAGTTATTATAAAATAAGTTAAAATTGTGTTGTTTTTGGTATATATATATATGTGTGTGCGTGTACATGGGGACTATTGCACTGAAAATCAACTTGACTGGAAATATGAGGGGCACGTGCTCCAAGCGCTTCTGCACTCTTGTTAAAGAAGATGTTTCTTCATCTTCCTCTGTGGTGTTGTTTATCATTTGCTGTTGGGGCTTTTAGTTTATGTTAATTGATGCACGTGCAGTAGCAGACATACGGTGCAGTGTGACAGGCGGGGCGGGAAGGCCGTGGCCGAGGGACAGGTCAGAAAAAGGGGCTGCAATCAGCGCGTCTGAGCGGGAGGAAGGCGCCTGTTTCTCCTCTTGTAACCTCAAGGAGGATGTGGGTTGCATTCTGTGACAGGTTCAGTGTTGAGTCTGGCCTCTGGGGTGGAAAGGTAGACTCGCCCCTCTGAGCCAAAGACTTAGCCTTACGCTGTTCTTCTCCTGTTGGATTTATTGTCATTTATTATGAATACTAAAACATTTAATTGAACTTCTTTCTATTGACAGTGGTTGCAAACACTAGAAGGGTTTTCTTAACACTAAACTAACTGTAAACTCTATAATCTATTCAATCTCTTGCAGTTAATTACTAATTGGCATTAGCTCACATTAGTATATTCAAGTTTAAAACTGTGATCTGAAGTGTACTGTATAGTGGTGTTTGTTCACAATTTAGTTACAGATCTTTTGTATTGTGATATACTTCTTAGTGAACATTTCCGTTACTTGAAATAAATTAAAATATGAAGTCTTAATGGTACACTATGTAACTTTTAGCCCTTTAGCGGCTAAAAGTTAAATAGTGTACCTTGTTAAAAACAAAACTGCAAAACTTTTGTTTTGTTTTGTGCTGGGCATCAATACAGGTGTCCCGATTCAATTCCAATTCACAAGCCCTCAATTCGATTTGATTCTCGATTTTAGATGAATTGTATTGTATTGTATTGTAGTAAATAAGGTTATGACACCCAAAATTTTAGATACCAGAAAAATGTAACAATTCTTGATTCCAATTTCGAAACACCACTAAAACCACTAATATAAATTTCAAAGTTTATTAAAGACAAGCAAGCAGTCATTATTGAAAAAAGAACAAATAATTCAACTACAAGCAATAACACAAATAAAAAGTGCTTTTCAGATTTTTCAGGCGTAGGTCTAACAGTAGTTCTCAGGCAATCAAATGTAAAATAACACTGCAAATATTCGTCACTATTCAAATGAAATAAAGGTTAATCCTTATTAAAGTTACAAAAACATTCAGTGAAGAGCACAGAGTGATTTCTTTATCTTTTATAGTTTGATCAACATTGAAAACACAGACAGAAGCAATAATATTAAGCTGCTGTCACTTTAAGACTAATGCACATATATCAATATAATGATTCACTATAATGATACATATGCATTCTTTCTCTACTGGTTACTTAAGACATAACTGACTGTCTATTTATATTCTTGCAAAGGCGGCATTTTGATATATATCTGTGCTAATTTGTCCGTTTAAGTGCTAGAAGACGTGAATTGTATTATTTGCACGTTGTCTGAGACATGCAGCTGTGTGCGCTTTGTGTGTGTGCACAAGTTCTCTTTCACTTGAATGCTTAAGTTGGCAAGGCGTGAAAACGTGCAAATGATAAACTTAGTTTTGTTTTGTAGCACTGACCTGATCGCAACAGTGACCGTTCCTTCAATTAAAATATAATTGTATTGTAACTATTTCAATTACTTTATAAAAGTAATGTAACTGATTAAATTGATTACTTTTTGATTACTTTTTTAAATTTAAAATGTACAAAATTTCTAAATGTTCGCCTGTTAATCATTTTCAAACTTTTAAACCAGGCAGGGTTTGCAACCTACTCGATATAGATTATTCTCAGTCTTTCAAAATCCATCATCCCCTACATTTTGATTATAATTCAATTTTAAAACACAGCACCACAAAATCTGACTTTTGGCCCCACCTGAGAGCTTTCTGAGGTTAAACAGATTTAAAATCTTAAAAATAAATACTCGATAGCATTTTAATAGTTAACTGTATACTGTTATGCAGTATACATGCACTCTTGTGCACTCTTTTCTAATTTCTGGATGAAATTAAATTATTTCCAGAGCTGGAACTCATTTTTATCACTTGCCATGGTGGCAACTCTCAGACAGGTTGTAGCCTAAAGCTTTTGGCGGCGATGTGGATTTATGTATTTGGCATGCGTACACTGCACGTTTGTGCAAAATTGTGCATCAAGCGCATCAAAAACTAGCAAAACAACAAATTAATATTTAACTAGTGCTGTCAATCAATAAAAATGTTCTGTATTAATCACATGTAACATGTTTTTAATATATGTTTATATTGTCATAATTTGACAATTAATCTCCAAATGAATGTAGAAACAACAAAGACAGTAGCCTTTTTAAATATTTTAAGAAATTGATAATGGAAATATACAGAAATTGAATACATTTATCAAAACACTGTAAATTAAATCTAGATGAATCTGTATTAAAGCTAAGTTGAGTCAAGCACAGTGAGTGATTCTCTCTCTGTCTTTTGTTCTTTGATTATAAAATTGTGGTCACTTTGAGATGCTGCACATGACAATCTGATACACCTCCGATGTCCTCACAACTCTTTGCGGCCATTTAAGACTTTACTGTGCTTACAATGATAGTCGACAAAGGACATTTTGACATACTTTTGTGTGTTTTTGCCCGTTCAAGAGTGAAAGAGAACAACGCGGCCCCATGCTGCCAGTGTGCAGGAGTGTGTGTGTGTGTCTGTCACACACTAGATTCACAGAGGCATGCACACCCTTATTTTTGTGTCTTATCACACTTGAATGGCGCTTGAATGAATGATAGTGTGATCATATATTCTAACATATCCTAGCTTTTTACTGAAAATATTCAGATGTAACCCCTTTGGAATCGTTAAAGGGCGTTAACATTTTCATAAGCAACTTTAATTACACATTTTTTTCTCAGTAACTGATTGCAGTTACATGTATTTTGTAATAAAATTACATAATGACGATACATGCAACTAGTTACTCCTCAACACTGGTTACCAATGCAAACTTGACGGAAACGCACCTAATTTTGTTTTTTCTTTTTTGCAAACTTTTAAAAGGTTCGCTTTACGTGCGGATGGAAAGCTAATGATTTTAAAGCTTCTTCTTTCTCATAAGAGAAAGTGGAGTGTCAGCACTGACGTCTCTGTTTTTACTTTCACCTTCAGCGATTGGATACTTGGCCTCTTATGTTACGGAACAACCTTATTGACCGCTTATTTGTCCGCTCCTTTTTCTGCTTGACAGAGACCTCAGCGGTTGCCGTCTCAATCAACTTGTGTGGTAATTCCACTTTAGAATTCCACTTGGCTGTCTGAGTAAATACATTTTCTACCGTTTATTAGTATGCCGTGTTGCCAGAAGGAATTCCTCCCTTCTCCTATAGCCACTCCAGTAATTAGCAAATTGATTAGGAGAACTTCAGCACACCTCCTCGGTTCTTATCTCCTCATTCTAGGACAGTATTGCAGTGCCATGGGACGGTATAAATATTTTAAGGGGAAACCCTCAGCGAATCTCATTAATGGCTGTGGGGCTCTGCAGCTGTCTCCTGTTGAAGATCCTAGCCAATTTTCTAAACTGTGATTAAAGAAAAGTTTTGTATTATTTAAACATGCCGCGTCCTGTGGGTTTGTGGTGCCACCAAGGTCCTCCCTAAGCATTTGTGTGTGTGTGTGTGTGTGTTTTTTTCTTTACTTTCTCTTCTCTGCTCCCTTCAGATCGATTAGTTTTGATTCAAAGGAGCAAAGGAGCTTTGAACGTTGTGGTCATTCTGGGATGCATTTTGCAAAATGTGACAAAGACCTCTCTTTTATGTACGAATCCTAATTAAATTTTTACCCCATCCCTACGCTGCAGACGCAAAGACTTGGTAGCAATTTGGCAGCTAATCACATTGAATTTTAAATGGGACTTTTTAAAGATGGCTTTAGATGCTCTCAGGATGGCACACTAGTGCAAATTAAGTCAAAATAGCATGCTGTTTGGAGAGAGGAACAATAAAGCAAAATCCACATCACAATTGTCTTATGCACTTACGTCAACAGGCATCTTACACTATTTGCTTTTCTCTTTTAATTAGTTGAAAGGAACGCAGGTAAACAATCAGCTGTTTTTCTTCGCAAATGGAGACAGGAAAAGCGCTTTTCTTTTAATTATTCTGCCTGTTACGTTATTCCGTCTTGTCCTTACGATTTATATAATTGAGGGAAAATGCACAATCTAACAAACAGCAAGGCTGCTTGATTGGTAAAAGGATTTGGCACCCTAGAAACAATTCATCACTTCTAATTTGAGAGTAAAGCCTTGCTGAAATGGCAAACTCTTGTTGAAAAGCTCGTCAACAAATGTGTTTGTGCACATTTTCACAAAAAAAAAAAAAAAAAAAACACCAAAAAAAAATCTACGAAGAAGCTGTCCTCACACATTTAGTATACATCATTAAGTTCCTTGTAGCCAATCATATTGCCCATTCACCCAGCATTCCAGAACATATTAGTGACATCTCGTTAGCAGAAAACAGATAACTGAGGGAAAAATTACCAAGCAGGCTTCAATTGTTTTTTCTTTTTTCAAGTGGAACGACTGGAAAGAGCAATTCTCACGAAATGGGATTTTTGTGCCGCTCTTTCGGTCTATTACATTTTTGTTTAAGAGAAGTGTAAAATGTTTGTCATTTGTCTTTCCTTATTTAACTCATTGTTTTTTCACATCAGCATTTTTTTTAAGTACAACTGAATGAAAGCAACGGGCATACAATGAAGCCTTTTGATTTAGTACAATGAAGGTTATTTTTTCTATGGAATAAAATAAAATGGATAGGTAGATTTGTTTGATCGATTTGTTTCCTAACAGTCATATTACTCTTGCATTGTTTATGTGGTTTCTGTCAAAACTGTCCCTGCAACCCTTAACTACATAGACTTTACAGTAGCTTTTGTGCACTACGGCCTCCTTGCACATAAACTTTGCATTAACTGGCATAATAGTACATGATTATTCTCAGAAGAAAGGTATTTTATTGCTTAGCCGCTGCTCTATCAAAGCTCAGGAGACTAGGAATTCTCAGCTATGTTTTGTTTCTCAGTTGTTTCAGATGTTAATATTCCTGAGAAGAAATAAAAACAGACAAAGGCAATAATTAGAGTTATAAAATGAATTATTCAGATAATCTTGAGTTTGATGAGAAATTAGTTTATACTGAAATCCCTGACTTTTGATCATAGACTTTATTATCTTGGCAAAAATGAGATCACCATTTGAGACACTCTTCTAAAACCCCAGAGGAAACACACTTGATTGATATGGAGGAAAAAATGAAGAAGCAAGAGATTTTCATTGCCGCTAGGAGAAATAATTGAGATATTAAAGAGATCTCATTTCTCTATTTTTGAAAAGGAGAAGGGATTGGTACATTTTAAAGTCTCCATTTGCTCTCATTGCCGATAGGAGAAACAACTGAGATCTCATTTGCGATAGATTGCGATCATTTTTCTTTTCTATAGATTAAAATAGTGAAAGTGACCTGCATAATACATAGTTGACAATGAGAATGAACAGATAACTAAAGGTTTCATTAACTCTCCATTTCTTATTAAGGTCTAGGAGAAACAATTGAGACATTAAAGATCTGGATATTATGGAAACAGACCCATTCAAGTGTAATAAACTGCAATTCAGCTTCAAGATACAATACACATATGTGTAAAAGAGACGATAAACCAAGGCCTAGCAGGTAAAACTTTCTCATAGTGTCAGTAAGGGATCACCTTAACAATGCCAGCCACTGTTTGACTCTGCTGTGTGATCTTTATGGGGAAATTTAAGAAAAGAAAAAAGAAAACATTTTTCTGTTTATTTTTAAAACCACACCTCAGCATTCTGTATTATTGAACTAGGGTGGAGAAGAATATGGGTGGGGAAGTGAATATTGTCCGCATAAAAAAAATTCTTCAACTAATACAAAAAGAACAGATAAAGAAGAAAAGTAGTCTGTTGATGGCCTGTTGATTGCTGGCTTTAGAATGACCCATTAGCTTCACGCTACAGAAGACGAGTGCAAGTTTTATTGGGGTTTAAAGATCAGAAGCAGCCTCTGCTGTCAGTCTCTTCTAAATCCACATTCCAAACACTCCATGGGTCATCTTGCTCTTTAGCTGATCTATTTTGGGTCTTGCGATAGTGCTATACTGTATGTATGGACACAGACAGGAAAGACACGTGTTTGGCCGTGCTCGAAAATGTGTAGTTCAGTTTCAGCCGGCTGCACCTCCCACTATCCCTGAGAATTCATTGGCTGCTTTTTGGACTTGATATCAGTGGCATAGCTCGCCTTTATTTGTAGTCGTTTTTCTTACCTCGTAGTTCAGAATATGCTGCGTTTTGGTTTAGGGCTGTTGGAAAAAATAGTTGATGTTCTGAGCAGCAGTATCAACAACTTGAGCCATGTGACATCGATTTGCAAATATTGTTTCAAGGCTAGATACAAGGCAATGTAAATGAATGAATTGATCAAGATGATGAGTGACTGTACCAGAGTGATAGCGTAAAGACACACCTCATGGTAAACATCCTGTCAACCAGAGCTCACTGACTCAAGTTCAGATCCACACGGCATGTTGTTTGTTCACATCACAGCAGTTTAACGGTGGCGTTACTATCACACAATACTTGTTATTTGTGCATTTAGCCAATTTGCATAAACTTGAAAAGTTCTCACAAAGAAAGTCAGAATTTATTCACTCTTGTGTAATGACTTTCTGCTTTGTTCGGAACAAAAAAAGAATGCTTTGCAGAATGTACAAGCTGCTCTTTTCCATACACAGAGTTTTTTTTATTTCATAGTGGCTAAAATTGTAGTCTTTTTCTCATATAAATAATCATATATTTTCATAGGACTCAAAATATAGGGCATGAGTTGTGTGGGCTACATTTATGATGCTTTCTGACATCCCTGGTCACCATCCACTTTCATTTTATGGAGGATAGCAGTGCGAACATTTATCAAAATCTCTCCTTTTGTGTTCCATGGATGCAAGAATGGCATTCACGCTTGGAACGACGTGAGTATTACAGAATGTCATTTTTTGAGTAAACTTTCCCTTTAAGTACAGTAACTCATCTTAAATGAGTTTTGCATTTCAAAAGAAAACTTCCTTCTGGTCATGCAAATCGTTTTTCACCCTTTAAAACAATACAAAAGAATTGTTTAAAAGGCGGTAGACTTTATCGTTTTTAATAAAAACCCCTGACTTGGTGAAAGTTTAATTAATAAGGGGCTTAAATCTGTGGGAAGAGGAGGGAATAGGGTCTTTAAGGGGTACTTATTTTTCCATCTGGGCTATCCTCCAAAAAAAACTAGTCAATTAGTCTCTTAAGCTGCAGAGACAAAAACGTTATTAGTTCTAGCAAAAAGAATAATGGGTTTAGAAGGTTTTGCTTGAGAGGCAGGCAAAACCCCAAGCTGAATCCTTAGTATTCAGATTTTTTTCATTTTCACATAATCGTGAAATACCAAGCAGATTATTATGCATGCGAGTGTGTTTTTTTCCTCTCTAATAAAAGGCAGTTGGGAAGAAGGCCTGTCATGGTTAACAGACACAAAATAAAAGTTCTATAATGGGTGCTCAAGTAATCATTCAGTCGGATACCTTCGCAATGTGTCGGCTTTGAAGTTTATGGATTTCTGCTTTGAGAGACGCAGAATAACTCCCAAGTAACTCCTTAACTGCCACACAGGATTGAATACGGTCTGACCATTGTCTGTCAATGTTTGTGCAACCTTTTGTTTACTTTGTTGGTTAGCTGCCAGTCTATTTAAGGTTTGGGAATCCTTCTGAGATGCGATATTATTGAAGTGTAATACCAAAATAATTGTCTTCCCTGCACGATAGCTACATAAATCAACCACACCCTTACATGTACTTTCAGGATATTTACCTTCTCGCCATCAGCTGCCCCCAATGTCAGGCACCAGGTAATCCTGTTGGCACGATTCCTCACCTGCAAAGTCTGGAAAGCTGGGGGAGGCGGTTTTTATATTCTAGACCCGATTTGAGGTCTTTAGCATGATGTATTTCAGCAGATTCTTTCGCAAATAGAGCCAGCCTAGGGCCTCGCTGGGAATTAAATACGTTTAACCTTCAGCTTGGCTGTGGGAGCCTTAAATGATAAAAAGGTAACCGGAGATCAGTGCTCGGAGATGGCAACCACCTTGCCTTTGAGACACTTGAGTGATATTTCTCTTGCCTGGGGTGACGGTATAGATTAGAGAAGGGTTGCGTAACAGAGTCAGCGTCTTTGTTGCCCAAAATGTGTCCAGCTACCGCACCATGGGCTTTGATTTCCTCTCAGGAGCATACAGAGAGGCGATTGGCTACATAGGATCATCAAAGAAATTAATTGTTTCCCCTCCATGGTAAGAAGGTGCTACTCTCCCAAATCGAGTGCCTGCACTTGGTTATTACACTTTAATGGCTTGCTCGCCAAACTAACCATATATTACTGCGTGTGCAGACTCAGATCAGAGAAGATGAATAGGCTATTAATTAGAGTTGCGCAGAGAGGGCACAGGGGAGAGACTACTCATAGCCCTGCAATCAGTGTCAACGGGGCCCTTCTCTCTACACACTAGCCAGGCCATTGCCAGGTCAAACGACTTGATATCAGACTCTCGGAGTGCAAGCCAACAAGGCCAGACAGGCAGAGTGTCACGGGTGGGACGGCACGCCAGGTAGCTTTAAATCGATAATGGAGCTCTAAAACTAGCCGAGCTTAGTCACCCGCTTTCCCTGACTTTAAGGCTGAAAATGATGGACTAAATATATGACAAGATTTGCGGCAGAAACGATTGTTTGGCTCGCTCGTCTCAGAATTAGCTTTTTATAGCAATTAATTAGAAGACTCCGCAGGAGACGTTCCATCTTGCACTCGTAGTCACGGGATAAATAACTCAGGGAGGAGGATATATGTCCCTTTATTAGCTGACACGATCTCGGCAGCATCTGTAGCGGGACGCTGTCTGCTCGCGAGCGACTTTGCGGAGAAGTTGCGCACCATCATTCACACTGAGTGTTGTCTTTATAGCTTGTTTTGTTAAAATCCATTTTTTTTTTCATTCAAGGTATCAGAGTTATGGCCTGTCTATGCAAATGAGGCAGTTTTGACAGTTTGTTATTCATGTCATCGCCTTTTTAAACACTTAAGGGACGTAAATTTGCAGTTGACAGGCTGCTCTGAAATTGCCACTAAATATTATTAAATATTTTAACAAGTTCCTTGTAAATATGTCTTAAATGTTTGAACGATGGGCAGCAAGAAAAATGGCCTTGCATCAACTTATTAGAGGCAATAAACCAGATGTGATTTATGGCAATAGTGGAGCAACTTAGGACACTCATTTTTCCCCCCCGTTGCGCTTATCCTCTTTTCCTCGTTTGTCCTGATGCGCTCAGTAAACAGCTAAGCATTGTTTAAAACCCAGTGATTTTTATAAGTCATGGGACATTGGGGTGGGAGATGAGAGAGGCAGCCCATCAGTAAGACAATCACACTGATGGCGTTCCGAACACACTTTTAACATCTTTCGAAGTGCCTTTTATCGTTTACTGTGAAATGCTTTAAATTTTGTGGTGCTGTCCAACATGAATGATGAGAGTTGTTGAAGACGCCATTGTATGTTTACGTGTTTGTTATAACTGTGAGTGTTCTGTTATGATTACTAGTATGAAATCACTTTAATATAATGGAGTGCTGCCTGAGATTAGAGGGATGTGGTTGAGTTATATGTCCTCTGTAACAAAACTTTAAGTCTTGCCGTGGAATTTTCATGGCTTTCTCATCAACATGTCTACTGCTGAACTATGTGATTTTGGAGCAAGATTAGTTGCTGTAGTAGTTAATGTTTACTGTGGTTCTCTTCAGATGTCTGTCACAAATAGCAGTCAAATAAATCAGAGCTAGTCTGTTCTGGCTGAGAAAAGACAGTGCAAGCTAATATTTACAAATATTAGAAATGAACAGGTAATGTGTCACAATCATTATTTGTTCATTTGGAGTCAATTTGTACAGCAAAAATGGGTATATTTTATATTAATATTGTTTTGGAAATCACAATCCATTTTTCGTGGTTCTTTGATGAATAAAAATTTCAAAAGAACAAGATTTTTTTATATATAATTTTTTGTAACATTACTTTTGTAACATTATAATTGTTTACTGTCACTTTTGATCAGTCTAATAAAGTACATCAATTACTGCATAATTAGATAATATTTGTTAAAATAAATCTTACTGACCTCAGCCTGTGTGTGTGTGTGTGTGCGCGTGCGCGTGTGTGTGTATGTGTGCGTGTGTGTGTGTATGTGTGTGTGTGCGTGTGTGTGTACAGTTACAAGAAAAAGTATGTGAACCGCAGAATCTGTCAAAATGTGAAAAGTTTACTAAATAAGAGAGATCATACAAAATGGATGATAATTTTTATTTAGTGCTGTCCTGTATAAGACATTTTACATATTTTTTTTTTTTTACATATAGTAGACAAAATATCTTAATTTATTAAAATTACCTGTTCAGAAGTTAATGTAGCCTTGATTCTTTGTACTGTGTCGTTCCCTGGATGATCCACTGCTGTTTTTTTGTGATGGTTGTTCTTAAGTCCCTTGTTTGTCTTGAGCAGTTAAACTGCCCAATGTTCTTCAGAAAAATCCTCCAGGTCCTGCACATTCTTCAGTTTTCCAGCATCTTTTGCATATTTGATCCCTCTCCAGCAGTGACTGTATGATTTTGAGATCCATCTTTTCACACCAAGGACAATTGAGGGACTCTAACACAACTATTAAAAAAGCATCAAACATTCAGTGATGCTCCAAAAGGAAACACAATGTATTAAGAGCCGGGGAGTGAAAACGTTTTTAATTTAAAGATTAAGGTAAATTCTTTGTAATAAAATTGTCTTCCAAGAAATCTTGCTTCTGAAGGGCAGAACTAAATGAAAAAAAAAAAAAAAAAATTGGAAATCTTCATCCTGTTTAAAAGTTTTCAAGTTTTCAGTTTTTTTTTTTATCTTGTGGTCTGAAAAATAATAACTTATGGTATATGTAAACATTTTTATATGAAATATCTTACTCAGGACAGCACTAAATAAAATAATGCATTTTGTATTATCTCTTATTTCGTTTATATATATATATATATATATATATATATATATATATATATATATATTCTTCAGCTGTCCAATTTTGGTGAGCTTGTGCAAATTGTATCCTCTTTTTCCTATTTGTAGTGGAGATGAGTGGTACCCGGTGGGGTCTTCTGCTGTTGTAGCCCATCCGTCTCAAGGTTGTGCGTGTTGTGGCTTCACAAATGCTTTGCTTCATACCTCGATTGTAAAGAGTGGTTATTTCAGTCAAAGTTGCTCTTCTGTCAGCTTGAATCAGTCGACCCATTCTCCTCTGACCTCTAGCATCAACAAGGCATTTTTGCCCACAGGACTGCTGCATACTGGATGTTTTTCCCTTTTCACACCATTCTTTATAAACCCTAGAAATGGTTGTGCGTTAAAATCCCAGTAACTGAGCAGATTGTGAAATACTCAGACTGGCCCGTCTGGCACCAACAACTATGCCACGCTCAAAATTGCTTAAATCACCTTTCTTTCCCATTCTGACATTCAGTTTGGAGTTCAGGAGATTGTCTTGACCAGGACCACACCCCTAAATGCATTAAAGCAACTGCAATGTGATTGGTTGATTAGATAATTGCATTAATGAGAAATTGAACAGGTGTTCCTAATAATCCTTTAGGTGATATATATATATATATATATATATATATATATATATATATATATATATATATATATATATATATAATATAATATAAATTGAACAATTTATTGTTAATAATAAAAGCCAGCAATGTTATACTGCAAAAACAATCTCCACTACGTCCTCTTGTATAAGTGTGCCACTGTGAGATTAAACTGATGTTAGTTATTCTTTGAAATGTAACTTTTGTACTATTTTTGTCCACGTTCAGTCAGAGCCTCCTTACCGCCACAGCTCTGGGGCCTTTACTTAATCGTCACATCATGCCACTAATTTGTCTTATTAAAAAGTCCAATACGCTTCCAGATTCTTAAAATAGCTTAGATGATACAATAATGGAAGCGGGTGCATGGTCTGTGGTCATTACTAAATATTACAAGCTGGAAACTGGGAGAGGAGGAATTGACTGGGTCTCATGTCTGCTGTAGTGCTTAAGTCACAGTCGCATAGATTGGGTCCAATGTTTCGTGGGAGAATGGTTTCAATATCCCTTCTCTTTGAATTGAATCCGACTTGATTTTTCAGGATTTTTTTTTTTTTTTTGAACAATGATTTTATCATTCAGTTTTTATTCAAAAGGCCAAATTGAAAAACATTTATTTATTTATTTATTTATTTATTTATAATGATTATAATATTTGCACACTTTGCACATTTTGCACATACAAAATGTCAGATTTGCTCATTTGCAATGGATTTTTTTAAAAATATGAATATATATTTTATTTATACTAAAATAGAAGATTTTCACTAGTGATCGCCACTACATTTCACCAACATCATCTACATAATGTGACCATCCCTTTCCAGCAGAGATCATGCCAATATTTCCCCATGTGACATTGATCTAAAGCCGATTCCATGGCGTTAACAGTGTGGTTGTCTGACTGGTTGGTCCCATAGGGTGGCAGCTGTATTTCCTGCACTGACCCCCTCTATGTGCGCAGCTCTCCAGCGCTGTCCAGGCACATCAGTCTTTCCACCAGCAGTGAGGTGACGGCTGCCTTGTCAGCAGAGCGCATCTTCTCACTCCAAGCCCTCTTCAAGTTTTTTGCAGGCTTGGCAGAATACGAGTGTCCCTCGTCTTCCTGACTGTAACCTTGCCACCAGCTTGTGTCCCTGCATGGTCTACAGACTTGAACAGTGATGACTCAAGCCACACCAAGTGCACCTTGGGGGTAGACAATAAGAAATGAGGGGGAGGGAGGATGGATTTAATGTTGGTTGAGGGTGGGCTTTAGGACACTGGTCTAAAAGCTTGGGAAGCTCTCGCCTCGACTCATTTGATTAGCCTGTCTCTTGCACAGGAAGTGCTGAAAGGCGCTGGCGATTGCATCGCCAAGAGCGCTGCTGTCCATGGATCTGGAGACAGCTGCCGGTCCTTCCTTTCCAAATGCCAAAGTGGTCTTCAATTCGGTTAGAGCAACGCTGCGGTATCTTTCCACAAACCTCCCCCTCAGGTCCTGATTAGCAGGGTTAAGCATGAGGGGCCTTGTGTTGGTATTTCCGTGATCACTCGTATGCTCTGCACATGATTTTTTTTAAACCATTTATTTTCCTGACACCACCATATGGTGCTGCGACTTGTGTGTCTTCAGTTGCAGTTGCACTAGAAATGTGGAGCCTTGATCGTGTTACAGATTCTTTGTATTTTTACATCAATCACTTGACTGAAAAACTTGATTGCATTTATTATCATTTAAAAAAAAATAATTTACATTTTTTATTTTTATTTTAGTATTATATATTTATTTATAATTGTTATTTATTAGCCTAATTAATATTTTGAATTAACTTTTTTATATATTTTTCATCTTCAGTTTTAATTTTATTAATTTTCTTGGCCATTTGTTTATTTTTAGTTCTATTTATTTTTATTTTTATTTGAAATTTAATTTTGTTAGTTAGCACTAATTGTATTTCTGTTAGTTTCCAGATTTCTGATTTTTTTTTAATCTAATTTTAATATTTTATTTTATTGATTAATATTTCATTCAATGAATATTATTTTTCTTAACTTTTTAAAATGTATTTTAAACTATATATTTATTGCTAAAATAAAATTTTTGTTATAAATGTATTATATGTTATTATTATTATTGTATGTTGAATATTAGTCATGTTGCTTGGCAACTGTAAACTGCAGTTAGGATAATTAAAAACTTCTGTTGATTAATATTAATGTTTAGATTTTTAATAGTTATGCTGTTGCTGCTATTTTAAAAAGTATTAAGCCACTCAAGGCTTGCGTTACATTGTTTTTACCACAGATACGGGCTTTTAGAACACCCCTTACCTGTGGTACAATCACTATTGCACAGATTTAAGCGGCTTATTGCTTTAATATAAAACACAAAGGAGCAACCACATATACATTTACAAAGAGCGACATAAATCTCGCACCTTTGGTTGAGCGAGTGCAGAAGATCTCTCTCGATGTGAATTCGATGGGAGGGGGACGAATGGCGAATGGCTCGAGAAGGCCCTGGAAAAATGGGGTCCTGATCTTCTCAGAAATGCCACAATAAATCGCAGCGCCTCCCTATGCACGGATGATTAAATGTGCTCCTAAACTGCCCTGATTTGTGGGGGCACCTTGCCGATTTTATTTGCCACTGTTAACATTTTCATTCCTGCATTATGCATGCCACTCCGGGACCAGGAAGTGCTACAAACAAATGGCCTGAGGGATGTGCATAAACAGGAGCTGCCTCCAGAGCAAAAACTGGCAGAGAGACGGAGAAACAGAGAAAACAAAACATCATTCTTTTTGTGCTCCACAATCATACGTTACAGTACAGACCGCTGGCCGAGCTCCTTCAGGGCAGGGCTTTAGTGTTAAAGGGGGCACTGCTGTGATATTTTGGCTTGACGATCTATTTGAATATCAATGGTCACACCAAATGCCTGCATTCAATAATCAGACCTTAACCAATTATCTCATTTTACTGAATCACATATCCCACATTCATTTTTTTCTCTCTAATACTTTTTATTTCAAGTCTTTGACTGAACTATTTAAGGTCATACACCTTTGTGTTCTTGAGTCATTTCAGTGTTACTGAAATGTGCAAACCCTTGTGTCTATCATTGTCCTGCTGAAATATGAACAGTATGCTTCTCTCAAGCGTACATTTTTTAGCAGACTGAAACAGCTTCTCTTGTATTTAGCAATATCTATTGGTCAGTTATGTCAGTCTCTGCTGTAACCCCAGTACATTGCCGGTCTGTTTTGGATTTCTTAAATTATATTTGTGCAAAAAAAAAAAAAAAAAAAAAAAAATTGAGACTTCTCACACTTTTTTATTTATTTTTTTGTCTAAAGTGAGCTAGCAAAATAGTGTGACTATATTTGTGGTTAATAATATAAAGCAAGGCTTATGAATCACCACAACACCCCAAACAGGTTGATATTGCGTAATGAACAATAGAAACTGCCACAACGTTTAAAAAAAAAAAAAAAGAAAAAAAGAAAAGTTACCTGGTTGCCTTAACATTTTGAGTTAATTGAAATAAAAAATGAGTGAGTTAAAACAATGAACATTTTTGAGAATCGAACACCTTTATTCAAATATTATTAAAAAAATGTTGTAAGCATATTGGGTAATTGTGTTACCACAACTGTAATTGTAAACGCAGTGAAAGATGCCAAATTGTGCTATTTTTATAATATATCACATTTTTATGTGGTTCAACAATATTTTTTTTATAGTACAGTAAACAGCCTATTTTGCTTTTAACTAAAAACTTTAAACTACAATTACTATGAAATGCAAAACAATGTTTGTTAATTAATTTTAATTCATTTGTTTTGGCCAATAAATATTGCAATTATTAAAATGTATAACATTTAAACATGAGCCTTGTCTTCCCCATTGTCTTACAAAAAACAAAATAAATTGAATAAATTTGAGCTTAATGTATACTAAATGCAAAAAACAAAAATACTTGTTTGCATAAATACTTGCATTTTACTTCACAATGAACCAAATTTCTTATTTTTAATTTAGTATAGTATATGGAGCATATAAGAAAATAGATAGATAGAGGTGTGAATATATGGGAAAATATATCATTTGTTTGAACAAAATGACCTAAACCAGAACCATAAGGACATTATGTCTGTTTTGCAATCATTTGTTTTTTATGATTTTATAGGCACAGTGCCCTTATAAATGTAGCTGATAATTAACTAGCATTGTCATAAGTACTGAAAACTTATTTTCTCTTTCACAATATGAACAGACATCTGTTTACTTGCATTAAAATTTTGTAATGCCACTTCATTCGCTGGTTGATGAGTCCTCCACTCGCTCTGATGCAACACTGTGTGTGTGTGTGTGTGTTTGTTTGGGATGGGATTGACGTTTAGGAGAGCATGTCAGCTCTTTTAGCATCACAGAGCAGTCACTGGCTTGTCAGCTCTCCCTCCCTCACTGCATCCTGACAATGCAAATCTATGCAAATGACGTCTCACTGTTGGACAGTTCTCCGCAGGCCCGCGCTGCATGAATGGGTTACTCATTTGAAAGAAAACTACTTCTAAACGGTGCCGATGATGTAAATGAAAGAACAGAATAAAGTACCATATTAGCTGATTGCTTCGTAATCTCTCGGGTTCTGTTCAGAGGATGTAAATTTGATAAATTTTGCTGTTCGAAATTCAGGTGGGAACTCGTGGTTACACGTAACGGACGCAGTTACACAGAGGTACTCGTGCCGTCTAGTGATACGTTGTGGAGGTACTTCGCCACACCTTCCACAGTTGGTTTATCTCTTCGTGTTGAGAGAGCTCTCTTTTGGTTAACATAATGTGACTCTTGCACAGAGCGTTGAGACAGGCCTGATATTGTTTTTTTTTATGACTTGACCTTTGAGTTATTATTTTCCCCTTTGATGAATAATTGTTGTCTCAGTCTCAACGAATGAGCTGATCCTCATTGTTCTGTGTGGATGCTTTCTGAGTCTCATTTTAGTTTTTGAGGGATCACAGTTTTTTTTTTTTTTTCAGCTTTGCAAGGACGAGACCATGTACACTGTTTAATGAAGAAAACAATGCAGTTGAATTAATTTGCTTAATTATTTCAAGATTATTTTTCAAGATTAAGAAGTTTATAACTTCAAATGGGTGTAATGCAAATGTCCCCTATATTTAAATGGTTTTAAAAAGGAAAATATGTTAAAGAACTGACTCCTGCAAAACTCCCATCTGAAGCTATCATTTTAATGATTTTTTTTCTCTCTCGAATGTTTGTCTGCGTATGTTTTGTATGCGTTTTGTATAGTCTTTGTGTGTATACCACCTGCTCTTCCTAATAATAACAAAAAAATGGTTTTAAATGGCTCAATATTATGAGGTTCATTTAATTTTTTTTCAAGTCAAAACTTGCAAACGATCAAACAATGCAGCCATATTAATTATTCATTTTTATTAAATCCAAAACTTTTTTTTCAGAGCAGTCCTATTTGATATAAAAATAGCATTATTTCAGCTCTTGTTGGTTTGGTGTGTAACATTAGAGCATATTGAAAAGCATCATACAGTATTTGTGTCCCCTAGAGTTGTTAACTTCATAGTAGTACGTTAAGTAAAAAATAATAATACAATAATTAGACAAATAATTGTCTATTTTTCAGCATATTTTCAGTTTTACAGTGTAACATGAAAATTTGTGATTTGAAGTTTAAAATAGTTTGGAAGGCGTTTTTGTTTTGTGGAAAATGATATATAATTATTGAAAGAATATTTTTTGAACGTTGTTAAATGGGAACCTGGGGAATCTATATGTCAATCACCCTTATTTACTAGCAAATTAGAGCTTTGGTCTGCTGCTTTGTTGTCTATTGATTTGAGCAAATGCACAGTGTGTCTTATAATTTGTGATAATCACATGTGTAATTGTGTTTATTGTCATATGTAAAGAAATCAGAAGCATATGGGATCTTGGCTGCATGAAGATGCTTTTTTTGCTACTAAATGTGTGGTGAATGGCTTTGAGCCATGAATATTTATTAGATATGAGAGATATTGGCATTTATGCTGATTTGGGATGAAACAAAAGGGTTTGTGGGATTCAATGTAGGTGGAATATTTTAAAGTGTAGAAGTCATAACCTTTCACTCTTCCTTCCTCTCTCATATTAAATCAGTGACTGTGGCAATGACGGCACTGAAATGATGAAATATAGACTCACTGTTGTGGCTGTTGTTTTTCTAATGGCGCTCTCTGCATAGAAATTCTCACTCCTTCTGCTTGGCATGTTGATAAAGCATTTCTAAGAAAAGGCAGCAAATATTTAAGGTATCTGCGAGCGTGACATCTGTCTAACAGCCCTGGGGCCAGACCCTGCACACAACTAGGCAACAAATGCTGATCCCTGCCTTCTCTGCAGCAAAATAAAATATGGCTCAAGTTTTCATTAAGGTGCTATTGATTAGCTTTTCCTTGCAATGAGTTATGGGCGACATTAAATAAAAAGGAAAATATTTTTATGACTTTTCACAGGCCATTCCAGAACTAGCATGCTTCTCACTCGCCAGCCCGACAGACGGTTTGTTTTCTATCAAATTGTTGTGGCTAGGAAAGCTCTGTTATTTATTTATTTTCTTCATGAAAATGAGTGGTAAGAGTTTGCACCCACATTTCCTCTCTTGGCCGCCCACCGCAAATAAAGGGAAACGGCATAATTATTGTAATTATTATGTTTTTAATATGCTTTAAGAAAAACAATGTGCAAATTCATAAGTCAACACAATTGCTCAATATTTTCTCCCTAAAACTGCAGTGAAAAAAAGGGTTTGGAATCCCTCGTGTTTCTTACTCCACAAACTACCTGGTAACCAATGTCAACGTGCAGGCTGGCTTTAGAATATGATCATTACTGTGGTGCGAAGGTTACATTTAGCAATATAGCTGGTGAATTATGTATATGTATTTTACGATGATATGATGAACTCTATGCCTGATACATCAACTTGTAGAGTGGAGGCGGGGCTTATTTGCATATTGATGGTTCCGCGTATACTAAATGAATGTGTGTAGAAAATTTGTTTACTCACCCTCAAGTTGTTCCAAACCTGTATGAATTTCTTTCTTCTGCTGAACACAAAGGCAGATATTTGGAAGAATGTTTGTAACTGTCTTCAGCGGTGCCCCTCTTAAGCCCCTTTCAAACTACACGTCGGACCTAGCCTGACAAGCCAGACCCACATCAAGATGTTTGGTCTGGAAACTCACCATTGACAGGGCTCAATCTGAGGGGCGGATAAACGGTTGTCTTTTAAACTCCCTCTGCACGCGATTGGATAGAGCTACCACCAACCAGAGCAATGAATGTGAAACAAAGCTTATTGATAGATTAAACATTCGCCGTATCCGGTCAGCAAAACTCCGAACACAACCTCCCTTTTTAAGAATGACTTCAGTGCCGTTCTTTTCTCAGAGAAAAGCTTAACTCCAAGTCTTCCAGAGTCACGGTCAAAGCTGATTCGTAAGACCGTCGTTCGCCAGTTTCTGTGTTTACTAGAAGCACGTAAACGCAACTCGGCTGTCGCTATTATGGCCCCGCCCACCGACTCTATACACTGTGATTGGCCCAGCAAGAGTTAGGCGAATACAGCTCAGAAGGGTATTGAGAGTTGCTAGACGACACTCGCGGGCAGATTAAATTTGCTGCCGCTAGGGTGCGTCTAGATTTCTAGGCTACATCGGACCCGCAAAATTCTCGGAACATTGCCGGGTCGCCTTCTGTGTGAAAGCAACCACGTCCCGGAATTGATTACCGAATTCGGACCTAGTAACATTGCGGGATTCGACCCGGGACGAGCGCTGTGTGAACAAAAGCCAAAACCAATGCAGCAACGCTTATGTAGTTATCGTGCGACTCCTAGAGCTTGTTTTTTCAATAATACAACGCTGCAGTGCCAGAAGAGCTAGTCGGTGTTTTAAACGCAGAGAGTGTTCGTATACAAAAGAAACTGAAATTAAACAAGGAGAAATGTGCGCAAACTGGACACAAGTCGAGACCATGGAGCTCCTTACTATCCGCGCTGAAGCTGAGATCGCTCGCCATTATACGTCACATCAGGATGTCACGTGTCAACTCGATCCGTGACCGTTACGGGTTGTGTGTGAAAGCGCACATATTACGGTATTTCGCTGGCAGTGTGAATGGACCAAAACTAGAGGCCCGGGAACAAATGCCGCGTCGCATTATCCGTGTATTTGCCGGAATCGCAGTGTGAAAGGGGCTTTAGAAGAAAAGGTTCTACATAGAACCTTAAAAGGTTCTATCAGCGCTACGTAGTTGAAACCCCTAAAAGGTTCCCTGCAAAAAATGTTCTTCTTACTTAGTATTTTTGTCTTGTTTCTAGTCCAAAAATTTAAACATTCTTAAAACAAGAAGTATTTACTAGACAAGCAAAAGTAATTGTCTTATTTTGGGGGAAAAATATTTAGCAAGTTTTTGCTAAGATAAGAAATGCATTTTTTTCTTTGAAAAGAAAGGCATTTGTTTGCAGTTTTCTATAAAGAAGGGTTCATCTTTTAGTGCTTTTAAGTGCCAAAAGGGTTCTTTCTTGTCATTATAGAACCATTTTAGCATAAATGGGTGTTTGGAGTATACTCAACTATACTTCTATATATAACCTTTTAAGGGTTCCAAATACGTAGCGGCGATAGAACCTTTTCTTCTAAGAGTGCGTCAGTAAAGAGTGAGGCTCAAGGATTTACGCTCTGACACGATTGACCCGGGTTCGAATCCGCCTTTTGCCTAGCTCTCTTCTCCCTTTTCCCATTACATCGGAAAGTCATTTACTTTCAATACAAATTAAGAAAATGTTCTAAAAATGGAAATAAAGTCTCTAATGAAATGTTTAATAATAATAAAAGCATTTATTGGGTAGGATTAGGGGTAGGTGTAGGGAGGGCTTTTATTGTCCCATGAAGTCAGCATTCATTTAATAATTTTAATAAATAAAATAATTTACATTCTGTTGTTTTTGCATCCTGTTAATGTACAACAATACCGAGGTACAAATAGTAATAATAATAAATAAAAATGTATAAAGTATAAAATAAAGTTTAAATAGGATCTAATTACTATTTAGACAAGAACTGCTACTTTTACATGTGTAATTAGAATATATCACTATTTTAACTTAGTATTTTAATAGTATTGCTGTTTCACTTAGTAAATAGCATCTGAAGCTATTTGCGCTAAGAAAACATGCTGTTTTAACTTAGTGTAAATATCACCTATTTGCTATTTAAGTGCAAATAGCCGTTGCCTACACTTATTGATTACAGGGGGGCTTACATGGAAACATAACTGGAACTGTTCCTTACCTTTCTTTGAACCGTTCGGACGACAGTGGAAAAGCGGCTTTGGGTTAGCGGCTTTTTTCCATTGGGTTTCTGATTATATCCCTGTTTGTTCCTATGGTTAATCATTATCAGCCATCAGGTGTCTTATTAATTATTATTCCTTGTTATTCCCTGTTTATACTCCTTGTTCTATTTAGTCATTTGTCTGTTATTGTCTTGTCTTGTGTTTGTAATGTGTTGTTCAAAAAAAAAATTAGTTTAGTGTATATATATACATTTTTTATGAACCGATATTGATTCTTAAATCCCAATAATACATTTTTTAATGCTATGCTGGTTTCAGTTGATGAATGAACAGAACGTTGCCTCCCATCCAATACATCGCAATACGTTTTTGTGCTTGGTTACTTTTGATATGAAACATAGTCTGAGATTTCTGTCCTTTTATTACAAAATTCAAACAATAAAAAACATTTTGGCGCTCTTTAATGTACCGCGACTCATGACAGAACGCTGTTGCCGCCTCACAGATTAAGCGAAGCCAGGGGAGCCGATCGTCTCTTTTACTTCACTAGTTACAGCATGAAATAAACATGAATTAACATCAGAATGTATGTTAAAATAGTTTACTTCCGGTGGCCATTGCTGTTCCATCAGCAGCTGTTGATTAAAGTCCCTAATCAGTGTTTCAATCAGTAAATTCTTCAGTAAAACATTTTTTAAACAGTATGTCCTGCCATGTACATTTACAGAAAAGTATTTCAGTGACCACAAACTCGTGTTGTTAGTCAGCTAGAGAGGAGAGTTTTGCTAAATATATGCGCAAAGGGATGAGACAGTGAGGAAATTTCCCCACCAGTTAATCGACGTGTGACAACACTGGTAATACCCGTATCACTGACTAGGCTTTTAAATCACTAATTCTATCTAACCGAAAGTAACATGCACACAGCCGCTCAGGCATTAATAATGGAGAGGAGCGAAGCGAGTGGTTTCAATGAATTCCTAAAATTCCAAACTCTCTTAAACGTGCATTTAGTGTACGTAGTGTACAACGTAGTATTTTTGCAGTAAAATATCCAAAAACCACTAGGCCAGTGTTATATATTTTGTTCAGTTGAGTACCTACAATATCCCAGATGTTTCCAACTATTTGTAAATTGTGAGAAAATTGCTATTTTAACTAAGGACAGGGACGTTTCAGCATAGCATTTGAGGGAGTCGCCTGTCAATTGCGTCATATCTGCGTTACCCTCGGTTTTGGCTTTTCTGCCCGAGTCCTATTTTCCACCGGCTGTGATGAGAAGACCACATCTCCCAAGATGCTGCGCTCCCACTTTGCGTCATTAAACTACGCATTTGTTTTGAATAGGCGCCCTCCAGTGGACGGAAAGTTCCATAGTGCACCTTTAAATAGGCACTTTTAAATTCAGCTTTGAAACCAAATCTCTGCAATCTTGACGTTCAGCTCCTCACTCTCGTGCTCCTGCTGCTGGTCTGTGCTACGACTCTCGTTCGGCCCACGCTTTATCAAGCAGACACGGTCAGTTTTTATTTGTACTGTCTGTTCTGTAACTGAACTAAATCATTTTATTACTATAAAAAATCTAAATGACGGTGGGGGAGGTGCCACGGTGTGGAAGTGATGGAACCATTGTTGAGTCTGAACACCGGCAACACCGACTATCATCAGCAAGCTTACACCATACATATTCGTTATATTTTTACTGTGCTTTAAAATGTAATGTGTTTGAATAGACAACCACCATTTAAATTATTATATTTATTAAATAAAATTTTTTTTTAGAAACACATTTATGTAAATAGGTTAGTATCATAACTTAATTTTCTTAAACTTTAAATAACTTAAACTTAAATAAGGACTTTTTTATAACAATAAAGTGTTTGTATGAAAATCAGTTTTTTTTAACTTTCATGATAGAAATGTAATACTGACTGACTGACTGACTGTAGATTTTTACAGCATTTTTCCCTTGAAAATGTCATCCACAGTGCCTGGTATGTATCCCTAATTAATCAATATCGAATCAGAATTAAATATATATTATTTTTATTTTAAGTTGCCAATATGTATTTATTTATATAAATTCCCAAAAATATGCAACCTAGATAATTGTGCTATTTTTTAATTCTTGCCTTGGCCATCAGAATCTGCACCAATTTTAGATACACTTATCCCTACCTCAAAATACTGTTTGAACCTATGAATTTGCTCATCTCTGCACTGTGGGCCTCACAGACTGATGGGAAATGTGTACATCCTTGGTTGCAAAAAGACAGTCAATTGTCATTGCAACAGTGAAGGGAAAAGGAAACTGTTAAAAGAAGATGAAAAAATCATTAAAAGAGACTCGTCGGAGTTGTCTCTGTGTGGATTTATGTTCAGCCTGCTTCAGGACATATCCTCCAGTCTTTTGTTTTTACTTTGTCATCAAAGGAGCGTGATATTCCATTCCTTTTCAAATTTAGCCTGGAGTTCACTTTTCTCTATTTTTATTTCCCTCTGTAGGTGTATCAGATTCTGTGCGGTGCCGTTTGGACCTATAAGGGGATGTTTAAAGAATAAATGTCAAGGTGCGGCAGTGAAGCGATTTCTAAAAAGATGAAAGGCGTGTGGTTATCAGAGATCTTTATCCTTCCTGCTGCTTGAAAAAAAAAAAGACTGACAAACAACTGTATTCAAAAATTACACTGTGATTAATGACAGTACATGGATATTTTGTAATATGATAGTAATTTAAAATACTTCCTCTTGTCCTAGCTAACTGACTATACTGTACAAATTTACAAATCTACAAATTTGTAGATTTCACTTATATGTAAATATTAAAATACTTATTTAAAAACGTATTACTTTAAAATAATGTATTGAAATATGTTTGAGCATCTCAACCAATCCCACACAACAAAGTTTAATTAATGGCATGAGTTTTGGATGGGACTTTCTGTGTACCGAAAAATAGCCTGTTTGATAACTATAACTTTTTTTCAAATTCCTTTAGGTGGAATTAAAAAAAAAAATGTTTTGGATTTACTCATCCTCTTGTCTTTCAAATCCTGTATGACACTCCTTGGACCCCATTGACGTTCATTATATGGATAAAAAACATTTTCAGAATATCCTCTGTTGAGAACAACGAAATTCGAAACGAGGTTTGGAACAACATGAGGGTGAGAAAATGATGACATTTTTGTGTGAACTGGGAATTTAAAATCTCTAAATATTTTCTCTAAGAAAAGTGTGGGTGTGTCGAGATATAAAAATGTGTACATTTGTGTCACAGATGACGTGGTTAGCCAGAGGTGGCAACAGGAGAGAGAAAAAAAACTGGCATGCATCCTAACTTTGCTGTGTATCTAGGGAATATAGCAGTGTTTGTCTCAGACACAGTTTTATTAGAATAATTATATCTGTCATGTCAGAAAGTGTTGTGGAAGAAAGAAAAAAACCCTCAGTAGATTACATGGGCTTTTCCTGGCGTGACCTGAACTGAGTTCATTTATTTAATTCTCTCATCTAGATTGATTGGCCTCAGTGCGCACAAACAAGTGATGAGGATTCAACTGGACATTTGTGAAATTCTGGGACAGAAAGCGTTTCTTGCGTGTCCGTGTATTTGGCAAGGGGAGATGGGCCCTGCAGGCTTTGAAACATGAGGCTTCAGAGATAACATTTCACGTCCAATAGTGCTGCCTAACCATGCAGCCCACATGAAATAAACCCTCCATCTCCGTTTTGGCTTTCATTTTCAGCATTTTATGTCAACAAACTCTTGAAAATGGTCTAAAAATGGATCTAAAAGTGTACATTCCAGATCCTTTTCTCTCCATTCATTGGACACACCTTTCATTTGATGCAAATTCCTACATGTACAGAGGTGTTTTTATTTATAAACCATACTGAATTCTGAACATAACATTTGGAACTTACAGTTTCCTGCAGGACTTGTTTTTCTAGGTAAATCACAAAAACAAAAGACTGAATAAACGTGGTCAGAGTAGTTGTCAAGCCAGATATACAGTAAGTAAATAAAAAAAATATTCTTAATTAACCTAAACCTAAATTAAATAACTAAATAAATATTTAAAAATATGTATTTTAATTAAATCGTTGTAATTTTTTCAAATTGTAAAGCTGACAGTCTAATTCATGATAAAAGTCACCTATTATGTAAATTCCATTTTTACAAGGTGTGTTTGGATATAAATGCGTGTTGACAGTGTGTGAACACAACCAACCTACAAGGATAAAAATCCACCCACTCCTTTGTTTTATTTTTTTATCCCCATTAAACCAAAGCAGTCTCATTAGACAAGCCGTCTTGATTCTCTGAGTAATGTGACGTCACATTCCTTATGCCCGGCCTTACCATAGTTTCCGAAAACAAGAGGCCAATCAAAAGAGAAGCTCATGAGTATTAATTAGAAAGACTAAAATCAACCTTAGCAGAGCTCCTGAGAAAGGAGCTGTTAAAATATATTGATTGTTGTTGGTACTTATACAGGATATATACAGTGGGGCAAAAAAGTACTTAGTCAGCCTCTAATTGTTCAAGTTCTCCTACTTAAAGGAATACTTCACCGCTTTTTCATATTAAACTGTTATTCCCTTAACTAAAACGAGTTGATACATACACCTCTCGTCTCAGTGCGCGCAATTAATCGCTGTGATGTGCGGTGACATTCTGATAGCATTTAGCTTAGCCCTTAGATTTTTCAGGTGCGACTTTTTACTGCGCAGAGTCAAAGTACTCTCAGAAGTGCTATTCCGCAATACATTATAGTTCTCCTTTTTAATCCGCTGAGAAAAGCGCCACATTTTATTTTATGTCACCATACTTGATCGTTCAACTATTCGTGTAAATGTATTTAAATAGGGAAAACGTGGACGTTTTTGGTCGCTTCTAACTTGAACTGTGTTTGTTACCATAGTGAATGAACTGGGCTAAGTGGGCTAAGCGAAATGCTATCAGATCGTCACAGCGCGTCAGAGTGATTAAGTGCACACACTGAGACGAATGAGGTATGTATCAACTCATCCTAGTTAAGGGAATAACGTAGTTTAATATGAAAAAGCGGTGAAGAATCCCTTTAAAATGAGATGAGAGGCCTGTAATTTTTATTACAGGTACACTTCAACTATGACAATGACAGAATGAGGAGAATTTTTTTTTTTTGCAATTAGAAGTATTTAGTCACCTACATAAAAGGCAAGATTTCTGGCTCTCACAGACCTGTAACTTCTTCTTTAAAACGCTCCTCTGTCCTCCACTCGTTACCTGTATTAATGGCACCTGTTTGAACTATCAGTATAAAAGACACAAGTCCACAACCTCAAACAGTCAGACTCCAAACTCCACTATGGCCAAGACCAAAGAGCTGTCAAAGGACACCAGAAACACAATTGTAGACCTGCACCAGACTGAATCTGCAATAGGTTGGTGTGAAGAAATCAACTGTGGGAGCAATTATTAGAAAATGAAATACATAAAAGACCACTGATAATCTCCCTTGATCTGGGACTCCACGCAAGATTTCACCCCGTGGGGTAAAAAGGATCACAAGAACAGTGAGCAAAAATTCCAGAACCACACAGGGGGACCTAGTAAATGACCTGCAGAGAGCTGGGACCAAAGTAACAAAGGCTACCATAAGTAACACACTATGACGCCAGGGACTCAAATCCTGCAATGCCAGACGTGTCCCCCTGCTTAAGCCAGTACATGTCCATCTTAAGTTTGCTAGAGAGCATTTGGATGATCCAGAAGAGGTTTGGGAGAATGTCAGATGAAACCAAAATATAATTTTTTGGTAAAAACTCAACTTGTCATGTTTGGAGAAGAAACAATGCTGATTTGCACCATACCTACTGTGACGCATGGGGGTGGAAACATCATGCTTTAGGGCTGTTTTCTGCAAAGGGACCAGGACGACTGATCCGTGTAAAGGAAATAATGAATGGGATCATCTGCATTGAGGAAGGGGCCAAACTACCAGCAACAGTGTGTAAAAACCTTGTGGCGACTTTCAGAAAACGTTTGACCTCTGTCATTGCCAACGAAGGGTGTATAACAAAGTGTTGAGATGAACTTTTATTATTGACAATTTCCACCATAATTTGCAAACAAATTCTTTAAAAAGCAGACAATGTGATTTTTTTGGATTTTTTTCTCATTCTGTCTCTCATAGTTGAAGTGTACCTATGATGAAAATTACAGGCCTCTTATCTTTGGATCACCAATTGTGCAAATGGGAGAACTTGCACAATTGGTGGCTGACTAAATACTTTTTTGCACCACTGTATTCTTATGGACATCAACATCTAAAATAAAACTCCAGAAAGGTGTACAATATGGGACCTTTACATTTTTTAAATTAGAAATTAGTTCTTGACAAGTGAGAAACTTAAATTTGCTGGCTGATTAACTCTGAAAAACATGCAAGTTTGATGTTAATTAATATTAAACATTTTTTAATTTGTGATGTTACAATGTTTCATAATTTTGTAGTTTGTAAAATTGCTATTGGATTATTTCCACTTTATTTTATAAGTGAGATTATTTCCACTTTATCCAAGATTCCAAGATTAATTCCAGTTTATTTGTGGAAAATGTACTTACTTCATTATTTTATTATGCTTACCCGAAGGTAAGACCAGGTGTTTTCTTCCGATTTATTTTTCCACAGATCAAATGGAAAAAATGCCATACTCCTGTAAGAACCTATAAATGTATCTCCTTTTTTTCTTTTCTTTTTTTTTTCTTTGACAGATCAAGCTTTAAAACGTGGTTTTATTGCAGAATCTTGTTGTTGTGAGACATAGCTTATAGTTTACGTTTCGGTTAATAATAGTTCTGCACTTACAGCTGTGACACAAATTAGCACTTTGGGCAAAAAGATCAGTTGGCTCAGTTTCCATAAGCACCAGTGAATCGCCTGGGCATGAGAGGCAGAAACACACAAACACGTGTACAATTTTAGGGCTGGGTGTTCATGTTTATGATCACGTATTGGGAGATGGATCTCTTGTTCTCCCTGTTGTGGGTCACACGGTGAATAATTGGCAAAAGGTGTTAGGGGTGTTACGCCACCCTGTTCTCTGTGAACTCGTTTCCTGCAAAGGCCACCAGGCGTAGAGAGTGAGAGAGAAAGAGAGAAAGAGTGAGGACAGATCTGCACTCGTCCAGGTCATCAGCGCCACTGTTCCCATGAGGGCCACGCATAAGATATCAATTAGCCAATCAGGTCCATGCCAGTATCATTTTGCTAACAGATTTTTCGGGAGAGTGAAATGGATGTTGAGGCTCAAGGCCGGGATAACAGCAACAGCACAACTGGAGGACAACAGTTCAAACCAGTTCCTTTTCATTACAAGTGGAATTTCCTTCGTACTGATTGATGTTTCAGAATATATTGCTACCATGTTCTTTCAGGCTAAAATAGCTAGTTGAGTTTAAAGGATTAGTTCACATTAAAAAAATATATAATTCCTAATGTTTTTTCTGTGTAACATTTTTTTTTTTACAGTTATCATTACAGTAAACATTTTTTTTTAAATTTCAGAATTGTCAGAAAAGTAATTACTGGTTCAGAATGTCTGCTTAAAGGGACAGGTCACCCAAAATGTTGTTTTAAACCTGTATGCATTTATTTTTGTCATGTTGAACACATAAGACCAATCATTCCTACTATAGAAGTCATTGGTGCCTCCAAAGCAGCCAGGTTACAAACATTCTTCAAAATATCTTCTTTTGTGTTCAGCAGTACAAAGAAACTCATACAGGTTTAGAACATCATGAGGGTGATTAATGATGACATCATTTCCACTTTTGGGTGAACTGTCCCTTTAAAGTGCACCAAATAGGCTACTACAGAGTTCTTTAGAAATAAATAAAATAATCAAATGTTAAATAATATAAAATGTTCACATGCTTGAGCTCATATTTTCTCATGGTTTATTGTTGAGCTGTCAAGTTGTCATTGTTGAAATAATCAATCCATGATTTAATCTTTATTTGCGTCCATGATGCAATTTTTTTTCTTTGGGGGGGGGGGGGGGGGGGGTTGTCCCTTATTTTGCGTTCTTTCCATTAATTGTATTATTATTAGTAATATTAATTCAAGAATACAATAAAAATATCGGATTGATATCGGAATCGGCAAATAGCCAAAGCTGTGGCATCGGAAGTGAAAAAATGGTGTCGGGACATCCGTAATTGCAACTTCTATTTAATGCTGTAATCAGTTATTATTACACGGCTCTGTGAAATACTTGATTCTGATTGGTCAATCGCACATTCCAGTGGTATGTTATTCCCACATAACAACCATCAAAATTGAATAACACACCGCTCATCCGGGTACTACGAGTTATCTTGACCGGTATTAATTATATGCTTAACGCTGTCGTTGATTCTCTGGCTCCATCTTATGGCTGAGTTAAACACTTAATTGCCATGGGTTACAATGGAGGACTTCAAGGGTTTACTTTCTAAAGTTTTAAATATGGATATTTTTCTTACACAAACGCATCATCGATTCGAATCAGAAGGGCTGTGTGGAGCATGTTATTTGACGGACAGCTGCATTTTTTTATGGACTTCAAAAACAGCTACAACTATACTGCTTGGATTACGTAGCCAGGACTTTAAAAATATCACTCCGATTGTATTCATGTGAAACAGGAATGTCATATGTAAGGGATAATCCACGGCTAGCCATGCATTAAAGGATTTTAATGCACGGTTGCCTCTAGGTCGTGCATTAAAATCATTTAATGCATGGCTAGCCGTGGATTATCCCGCTTATACCATGGTTATTTGCCAAGTTAAAAACAAGTTAAAGCTGTAACTGATGTTTTTTAAGAAACGGGTTAAAATGACGGTTGTTTTCTTACGTCTCGTTAGTTCTAGCACACCATCGCTTTAAATAAAGTAGAGCCATCGGAATGTTTTTATATGAACAAATTAGGCTACCACATTTATTTAAATTCATTATTAAAAGAGAGAGACAGAGAACTGAAATGGAAAGATCAGAGAGAGAGAGAGAGAGAGAGAGAGAGAGATGCGTTTGCGATCTCCACTTTGTCAGTCTGAAGATTCCCTCGTTGCTTAAGCATATCGAACATAACTTAATGATTATTTAATGGATTTATTAAAATTATTTATGAATGATAGGCAACACTGCAGTGACAAGGCAATCTTTATTTGAACTAATCATGTAGCCTAGTGTGAAATAAACCCCGCGTCAACCTATAAAGACACATTACATTTAATGCATTAAATTAAATAATAATATAGGCGCTCGAGTCTGTCAGTGTAGGTGTCACGACCATCATAGAATGTAAAAAACGCACGACAACTCGGTGTCATGCAGGTGTCAGTGTGTGTCGCGATAATGTCAGTGACATGACAATGAAGACCGAATGTGCCACGGATGTGCCAATACGCGCAGTCCTAGATATGTATACGTATATACCTGCGCATAGTGACGTGCCATTGGCTTTTGTGTGTCACTCATGTCTCATGTCACTTAATGTTGCCATAGATATGTAACGTTATACGTATAGACATATCTGTGGCTGATACTGCAGTCCGCCACTGTCACTCTGTTTGCAAGCGTAACTGTGTTACTATGGTTACCAGTGTTTATAGTGGCGGATTAATTTCGAACTGTAATCAAACTGACTGGAACTACCTGTGCATTAAACGGTTTTACTGCACACCTTCCAGCCAATCAGAATCGAGTATTAAAACAGACCATGGTATAAACACATATGATGACTTGGGGGTGAGTAAATCACAGGCTTAGTTTCATTGTTGGGTGAGCTAACCCTTTCAGCATTCATTTTCAACATATAGCCTGTGTAACAAATCGTCAGCAAGAGATAAAGGCTTAAGCAGTCTGGAACTGTTTTTCTTTGCAGAAGCTTTGCAGAAGAGCTAATAAAATGTTTAAATTAAGACAATATTTCGTGTCTAATTTACTTGAGACAAGTAGCCATGTCATAAGCGGGATAATGTGCATCCAGCTGGCTGTTATCGCAAAATAAACCCCTTCAGAGTGACACAAGACCTGATCACTATGTTTGGGTTTATTCTGCAATAACAACCGGCTGGATGTACAGTTTCCCTTACATAATAGCTTAAATTTTAGTATTTCACAAAGCTGTAGTACAGCTTCTTAAAACTCAGATTTTTATCTTTTGTGTTCCATTGAAGAAAGAAAGGCATACTGGTTTGGAACGGTGCAAGAAAATAACGAGAATTGTATTTTCATTTTTGGGTGAACTGTCCCTTTAAGAGTATGTATGACAGAAACTGTGCTTTACACTAGCTGAGCTATGACCAGAACTTCAAAGTCATTTGATTTACTGGAAGGACCGTTTCTGTCATCATTTAACCCCAGGATTGTTTCAGAAGTGACTTCCAGAAACTTAATGATTTATATGGTGACCTCAATTACGATCAGTTGCATGAGTTGCCAGAAAAGTTTTGACGGGTTTTTTTGAAGTCAGATCCGAACATCATGAATTAGTTAAAAAAAAATGTGATATTGATATTCTATTTTTAATCAAAAAGCATGGAAAGGAATGCAGCTATAATCAAAGTGACGCCATCTAGCTCCTCTCTGCTAAGTTAATGGAATCTTCCTAATGTTTACTGGGACGCATCAATCATGCAAAAATCTATTGTAGCATTAGCCTTGAAAGAACAGTAATAATAAAAACGTTATAATGGCCTCAGCTTCCTTACTATAAATCATGCTGTGTGTGTTTGTGCGCTTGTGTTTATATGCGTGTGAATTGGGTATTGAGGGGTATTAACTTCGTAAAATATGCCATTTCAGTCTTTTCAGTCCATTGAGGCCTCAAAGGATATTGATATGATATTGACCAATGCTCGTTGTTTGCGGCTCATGTTTCTTTTTAACCTTTTGTGTCAGCTGAGCGCAGTGTATGACAGCGTGTATTTCTGTTTGACTGCATCGGTTCCGGCACCTTTGGCCGTGACTCACGGCGGGTTTCTGCTCGATAGCCACTCAACATTGTGTTGTAAATCATCTGCAAATGCATAAAAACCGTGTCAAGAGGGAGATTTACTGTAACACTGAAAATCCTTTTAAACAAATATTAAAATAAGGCAAAAAGCCGTCTGAAAGTCGTTTAAGAGGTCATTGCACCTCAGTTTAGAGGCGTGCGGCGAGAGCTGACAATGCATGTGAATTTACATTGGTATTAGCATTTGATTGATGACACGAGGCATGCATGTGGCTTTCATTAAGTGTATGCGGGGATGGGGGGTGTCCGCAACACATAGTGCCAACGGAAGTCTTACTTAGGGGCATATTCTCTCTTATATGTGGTATTTCAACGCAAAAACCCGACCCTATTTGCTAACAACTAATAATACGGTTTATGCTGCTATATCAATGCACAATGCATATTAGTCATATTCCTTAAAGGGGTGATGAATTGAGAAATCCACTTTCCCTTGAGCCTTTGATATATAAAAGGTCATGGTAATATAAGAATTTCCTGTAAGTTTCAGAGCTGAAAACTTCCTTGATAGTAAAATTAAAGCTTTTATATTCACCAGGCCCAGAAAACGAGGCTCTCAAATCAATGACGTATTAGAAGGGTGAAACTCCGCCTCTGTGTATGCTGCTTCTGTAGCCCCGCCCACTGAGACGTGGAGCTAAACTGATCGCGTTACCCAGCAATAAATACACCGAAGATAGCAAGATAATCATTTGTAAACAAGACGCAGGTCGACACTGGATTTGCAGACATATTGAGATTAAAACACAATGCTTTGCCTTCAATATTGGATTCGACAGGAATGGCGCAGCACATTTATGTAAGTAAAACTTTTTATTTATTTATTTATATGTGATATTATTGCATTGTTACAGATCGATTATGTGTACGTGTCTACAGACAATACCTTAGCACTGTCACAGGCTGGAGGATCCCTTATTTGTTCGTTCATTGCTATTCAGGATCAGATCAGATCGGATATCAGGCGGCTCGCAAAGCTCAACGTCCCAGGGCTATTTTCCAGCGTGTTTTCCAGACCAAAACGTAAGCACGTCGGCAGGCCGGTGAATCTTGAATAGTGAAAGAATATTTGTTTCTTGATCTGCGTTCTTAATGTTCTCTTGACTTCAATATTTGAAGAGCGCGTGCCCGCTTATGTGTGTGTGGTTCGCGCTTGTATCCACCAATCGGGCAGGCCAAGTAGTAAAAAAATAAATAATTTGCGAGTGAATGAGAAATAAATCATTGTGTTTGTTTGATGAATATGTTTTGAGAGCCCTGACAGATAATTATTCTGGTTGCTGCTTTCAAAACAATCACACTCTCACGTGAACTGACAGCGGAGCTGAAGCTCATTAAATATGCAAATCTTATCCAATCATAGCCGTGGGCTTTTACCTCCAAGTGTCCAGTGCTGCACGCCCATCAAAACCCAGCGTTCAGGAGAGAGCCTCAAAACCACTGTAGAAAATAGCATATTACTTATTAGTTATGAGGTTTTTAAATGTAAAACCCACACAAATATAATTTGTTGACCTCAGACAACAGTACAAAAAAATGTAAAAGCCAGTTCATGACTCCTTTAAGCTAACAGCCCGGACAGGCCTGCAAGATGAGGAATTGCGGTTTGAAATTGCATATAGCACAAATTTTTGGTTGTGTTTTTGCACAAGGATACTTTTTTACATTTAACAATCCCAATTCTCATGTACTTGTATTATGTTGAAAAGAGTGGCAGAAGAGTTCGAAGAGTCAGAAATGTGCCTTTTGTGTTCCATTGAAGAAAGAAAGCCATACCGGTTTGGAGCGGCGCGAGTGAATAACGAGAATTGTATTTTCATTTTTGAAACGCCCTGAACTCTCCTGCAAGATGGGGAATTGTGTTGTGCAAATTGCGTTCAGCGCTCCTTTTTGGTAGTGTTTTGTGCCGTTACCTCATTTGCATAATTAGAGGTTAAAACAATGCAGGCAGCTCATGCAAATAAACAACGTCACCAGCGGACAGAGTAGTGATGGACAGCACGATTGGAATCCGTGGCCTAGTGGTTAATGCAAGCTCGCCGGGTTTAGCCGTGGCGCTCGCGTGGGTGGCGCAGGTTTGACTCTCTAACTGTGATGGATATCCATTATTTTAGACATTTTTTTAACTTTAGTATCGCATTATTATTTGTATTATTCACGCCAATATCTTATGATATTTTTGGGATTTTTAATGAATAATAATGTGTAGTTATGCGCTCACACACAATACTGGAGGAGATTAAGAACAAGGGTCTTAGCCCTAGAAGCGTGCTGACCCGTCTGGTGTCTGCAGGGACACTCAGAGAGTCTTGTATCCACTTCACAGCAGAGAGAGAGCCTGAGGAAACCTCTCCATTACACAGCTAAAAGCTAAACGCTAAGCGCTGCTCCCACACAGTGGGAGGAGAAGATAATACTTTGAAAGTCAGGGGAGAAAAAAACCCGCTGAAATTAATAAAGCTTTTTAGTCAGCATAATAAGTCATTTTGAACTCAACTGAAGAGAGCAACAAAACAAATAATATTTTGGGGAAAGAATACATGTATTTTAATGCCTTCAAGCAAAACTAATTAAAGACGACACCTCATTTACATAAATAAGCATTATAATTTGCATGGAGGCACCAGGGAATATGTGCAGAAAAGAAAGCAATATTTTGCAGTCTGCTAATTTCATTTTATTTAGGATTTAAGCTTAATAAAGATTCATTTTGGAGGGGAAGGGAATAATCAAGGGGTGGGGGTTGGGGGGGTGAATGTGAACTATCTCCAAAGATGCAGCAGCCCTTATTCAAAGGGGCCTTTCAGAGTCAGCAGAAGACTCCTAATCAGGAGTGGCACTTCCTGGCACGACTCCAGCACCAACTCCTTGAAAGGTAAAAATTTTTAGAGCCCAATTTATTAGTATGCAGTTCCGGCATCGGTGGCTGAATTAATGGTGCTGACTGATAATGACTGTAATCGTGGCACAAATGGGGTGTTGAAATAGCAAACAACGGCCACAAGGCATGTAATGGAGCTTTTATTAATTACTCAAGCCCGGGCTCCAGCTATAGCTTCAGGATTTACAGTGGCACTGCCAGCCGGTGGGCAAAGGTGGGCCAGGTGGAGTCCTGTGGTGACCGAATCAGAGCCCGTTTGGGAGTGTGGGGTAGGGGAAGGGTTATGCTCACTTTTAAAGTGTTTTATAATGCAGGACTGATTCCGCTGGAGGAAAGCGACCACAGCTACACTGACGTGGTGCTTTTGAGCAGCCATCATGCTCATATCCCTGGGCTTGGTAATTTGTGTAAGAGATGAGTGTGCATGTGTATGAAAGTAAAGTTTAACATCCGATTCATAAAATTTACTATTTTAATGTAATGGTTTCCTTTGTTTACCTTAACTGAAAAGGTCACCACCTCATGTAAATACACATATGTATATTACTGAAGACTTAAGAAACTCACACACACATACGCATGTTGGGTTTTCATATCTTTTGGGGACTTTCAATAGAAATGTTTCTACACTGTAAACATTTTTTGTTGGTTTAACTTAAAAAAGTAAGTAACCTGGTTGCCTTAAAATTTTGAGTTTATTGAAATTAAAAATTTGAGTTGATACAATGAAGGAAATTTGTTTAATAAATACAAGCTCAAAATATTTTTACTTTTTCAAAAAAAATGTTAACGCATAAAAAATCGCTATAAAAAAATCTCCATAGAAAGGTTAAATGGTTTTTATACTGTACAAACTATGTATTCTATCCCCTAACACTACCCCCCCCCCATACCCATCTCAGAAAATGTTCAGCATTTTTACACTTTCAAAACAACTCTGATAAATTCTGATTTATAAGCTTGTTGTCTGTGTGCATTCAGGTTGAAGTCCCCAAAACATGTAAACACACTTGACTTTTATACATTTTAAACCATTTAAATTTGAGTTTTGTTGCTCGACTGAACACTTGTCACAATTCGACAATGCAATGTTTTCCGAGATTAATTTGTACTGATGTACCATTTTTGGCTTATGTATATATTTAATGTGTTTCCTTCTTGACTGAAATCTATGTTTAGATATTGGCTGGTACTTTGGGTGTAACTTGTTCCCAGGGAATTTTGGCTTTAGTTTCCTTAAAGAAATAGGTAGAGATGGATTTGAAGTACACAGTGAGTCACATGTTTCCCAATGATACCAGGATTAGCAAACGAACATCTTAATTTTGCACAATACGATATGATCCAAATAAAATGGTACATATTATAGAAATGACCTGTACAATACATGCACACGCTTAAAGTCATAGCAGAATAGTGTTGCAGAACCCCAGTCACTTACGAGATGTCCTAGTATTTTATCCTTCATTGTTCTCAGCTGTAAAAGCTTGCATTGTACGGTAGGCGAGACTTCATACGTCAAACCATCAGCAAGAGAGGGTTGATTAAAAAAGCTCTTTATTACCCACCGATTCCTTAATGGAGGATAGACTTTAAAAATGGAAGAAACAATTAGAGTTTTACTGCGTTGTGGGCACTACTGATTTCTATAAATCACACCAAGGGTGTAAATTTCCCAATAAAGGACAGCGGCACTCCTCGCATGTGTAATCGACAACTCCACAAGCACATTCACACCCATTCGGGGCACATTTGTCTTTCTGGGTAAAATGTTTGAAACATCTACAGAACTTCCACAAATAGGGTGTAAAATAGTGTCTGAGATTTTTTTTTAAATAGTCATGATCCTCAGTCGGTCATATTGTTACTTATATCACTCGTTTTATTATCTATCCATTCTAGATGAGTGTTGCCATTTTTGCGACTCTCTTTCCAAAGTTTTGGACATAATTCAATGGAATTTAAAAACTTTGTGTCGATAAACAATACCTGTGTCGATAAGATTAACATCAAAATAAATGGTTTGTTTTAAAATTGTAATAATTGTAAACATTTTAATGAATAAATTCTGTCATTAAAAACAATAGTTAAATGTAAATAAAAGTAATAAAATAATGCAAATCCCAGGGTTGCATTTTTGAGCTTGACAAATCAACACTACAACATTTTATTTATATATATTTTTTAATTAAAAATGTTCAAATTATTATTATTACTATTGTTTTTATAATACTTTGTGTTATTTTCATTTTATGGAAAATTACAAGGAAACAAATATCCTGTAATGTTTGTGTGCACACGGCATAGCTTTATATGACATTTTTGGTCATTAAAATGTGTTAATATTTAAACAAAATAGCATTCAAATGAATATCAGTTCAGTGTTTTATGCCAATGTCGTATGATCCTAATTTTTAGTTTTATAATAGTATATCAAACTTAGGATTTGTGCTTCGAATGCTTTTAAAATGCTTTGAAAAGCAAAAACCAAATTATAGCCCTTCTGTGGAAATTGTCATAACTTGTTTAAGTAGTTTGTTTGTTAGGCTCTTAGTCAGGATTACACGCTAATTAGTCCTAACACTGGGGTAGCTTGTAAAACACTCAATGGTAATATGTTGTGGAGTGTAAAATATGAATATTTTTGTTGAGAAAACAGTGATATTCATCTTTTTGTGCTCCCTTTTCTCTTCTTCTCCCTCCCAACCCCCTCCATGAAGCACCAAAAGCACATACACCCACACAGACTCACTACAAAGAGAGCAGCTGGGTTTTATTCCAGAGAATAAAAGCAATAATGGTTGGAAGCCTTTGAAATCATTAATAGATAAAAAGAATGAATGATCACGTTACATCTGGAGCAAGAATTAAGCTTGATCCCTTCTCCTGTCAGATCCACTCTTCAGGACAGATTTAGTTGAAACCAACTTGTTTGTTGTAACTGTGCGATGGGTTTGAACGACTCGATCAACATTTGAGAATGTTCACAAAATGCGTGACATCGAAAATTGATTTCAAGTCAGGGAGGTACCTGGTATAAATAGTGTGGTTTGGGGAGAAATCCAGTTGTTCTAGTTCATATTCCGGCTTGAATGCTTGTGACCTAACCCTGAGTTTTGTAAATGTGTTGTGTTGTTATTTGCGGTGTGGTTTAATAGAAAGGCGAGGAAACGGAGGGAGATTTTATGTAACAGTTTTTATCATGAACCCCATGTCAGCTTTACTGTACCAATGTGTTTAAACCTGCATTTCTCTCTTTCCACAATGTGCCGAAAAAATTGCACAGGTGGAGACAGGTGGTGTATTGTTAGGAAAATTATTAATTTGGATTTGATAATGAGAAGTTGGCATGTTACATATTCCCTCCCTGTATTGCTGTGATTAAGCCATGCAGCTGTAGTCACAGGTTGTCATTTGCGTGCACAGATCAGCAGATATACCAAAAATTCATTCTTTCATTTTGAGAGATGAACAGACTCTGTCATTAACTTTCTTTATTCCTGGCACTATCTTATCTGTCTTATCAGAGGGTGTGTTATGCCTTCTTACCCTTTCCTCACTGAACTAAAATGCCAGTTTTTGGTGTTTTTTTTTTTTTTGCCACTCCTTTTCATTAACCTCTGTAAAGAATAAACATGGTTTCATTGTTTTATTGAACAATGGAAAACCTAGATAAGGGTTTCCTGTAGAACAGGTGACCACGGATCTAAACACGACGGTTACCTGGCAATGCAAACATATACACCCTTTATTCCTTTAATATGCCAGGGCCTTCAAATACCCCGAAGTTCAGATCACAATATATACTTGATCCCCACCGTCTGTAGATAAATATCCAGATCAATGCAATGACAGAATTTATTCAGCGTGAATCTCTGTGAATCATGCTTACGGTAACAAGCATATGCGTAAATGAATCACCGTTCATTATTTAATATATAGACATCAGTAAGAACGATTGGTTTCTCTTGTGCCTTTTTGGGTGTGTGCTTTCTTCTTTTCTTTTCTTTTCTTTTTTTTGTTTTTTTTTTGTTTGTGAGATCATGCTTAAAAAATGTGGTGAAAAACACTTCGTGTCACGACAGGTCATCCCATCTCCAAGCATAATGAAGTGAATATTTTTATGTCAAACATTGCACTCTCAAAGCATGCAAGATACGTGCTCCTGTTGTGTTTGTTTTTCCTTTCTTCTGCTTTCTGGATCCACAGGAACAAGAATGACATTTTTCCTGTGGCAATTTTTTTTTTATTACATTAAATGATATAGTCGTTTTATTAAATGTGGACATTAGCAAGCTCTTCCTTTTTTAAATAAGTTAAAATAATATTCAGAGCTGTTAAATGTAAATGTCTCAATAGTGCATAACACTACAGCTCAGTAAGATTTTTTGAAGTGTTTGAAGTGTTTAAAGTTTCTCATGACAGTAATAACATTAATACTGAGAAATTATTACAATTTAAAATAACTTTTTTTTTATTCATGTGATGTCAAAGCTGAATTTTCAGCATCATTACTCCAGTCTTCAGTGTCACATGATCCTTTAGAAATTATTCTAATATGATGATTTGGTGCTAAAGAAACATTTCTTATTATTATACATATTGAAAAAAGTTGTGCTACTTAAAACTGTGATACTATAAATTCAAAAGAACAACTTTTTTGGTAATATTAGAAACATTGTTACTGTCACTTTTGATCAATTAAATGCATCATTGCTAAATTAAAGAATTCATTTCTTAAAAAAAAAAAAAAAAAAAGTTTTACTGACCCAAACTTTTGAACTGTAATGTATGTCATTCCCTCAATTATTTTTTTCCCAGACTGCAAGTGGAGAGGGAGAAATGCATCAATATTGTTATATCATGTAATATTAATGTGTTAGTAGGGCATTTGATTTAATGCTATTGATTTGACAGTATATGGGTGCAGTAGGTTTTATATATATATATATATATATATATATATATATATATATATATATATATATATATATATATATATATATATATATATATATATATATATATATATATATATATATATATAATGTGTGTCTGTGTTTTCGGTCTTCCTGTTAAATTTGTTCAACCATGTGTATGTGTGTTACATGTTACAGTCTACATTTACCTCAGACGCCGGGATCAGGAGATTATATAGAGACTATAATCTATCCACCCTTTCCTGGCACTCTAAATCAAGTTCATTCTCTATTCGGGCTCTCTTCCAAGATGGTTTTAGAAAGGAATAATTTGAGGACCCAACTAATCAACCTCTTCAGTTTGTAAGACCAAAAGTCTTTATAATGATGTCATTCTACAACGGTCACATGGACAGTGTAAATTGTTGCCGATAGGACATTTGAATGTTAATACGCAATCAGTTGATAATATTAAAACAAACATAGTGTCATCAGTAGTGCTCTTATCGTTTAGGCTGAAGTCCGTTTTGACTTTGTTCCTGTGTGATCCGAGGCGTAGTAAAGGCCCCATCCACAGTATACATCACAATAAGCTAATTAGCAATATAATTAGCATTGTAATTACCAGCTGCAATAATTACTTTTATTTATTATGTTTTTAGGGTATTTATCTGGTCTAAAAAAGAAATCGGCTAGTTATTAGTCTGCTCTTTAATTTGGAATTTAAAGCCTTTGATTCTGTTGTTTTAACTCTTATCTAACACAAAAAAGCTTATTAAAGTGCATTAGTATTATACAAATAACGCATTGAATATATTATGTGATATCAGGTTTATATTAATGTGTATGAAATGAGACAGACAGAACCTGGGAAAAAGGGTATTTAACGTGAGATGCTGAAATAAATCTTTTTTTTTTCCTTCTATTTTATCATTCACTCTCGTGTTTTTCAGAGACTGCACGCACTCCCCTTGTGTTTTACCCACAAACCCTGCTTTCTCTTGAAAGGATAGCATGCATAAATACACAATCTAATAAGGGCACAAGATGGATGATAATGCCTTTTTATTAACTTACGGAGTGGTTTGTTTGGGCAAATTGAAAGTCGTATTTTTCTCTCTAAATATCTAATTGGAGTTTTGACAGGTTTTACAATGAAATGAAAGTAGTTATTGTGCTGCGGAAACAGTGGTGTTTATAAAATTCTGTGAGCGATACAAGCCACTGACAGCACTGGTATAAAAAAATACATTAAAAACCGTCACATGAACTGAATGTTGATTTGTGTAAGTGGCAAAGGGGAGGCGTTTTTTAAAAGTTCATCAAAATCTTTGTTTGGTTTATGGTTTGGTAGTAAAATATGTACCCATAACTGTTCTCTGTGTCCTTACAGGCGTCAACAGACAGCTATGTAAGAGTCTAGTGTGAATGTGCAAGCTGAGTTTTGGCAAGTAGACAGTGACCCGCCGGACCGAGTCGAACTGGAGCACTCGATATAGATGAAGGTCAGTGTCACAATGTACAATAATGCATCTGTAGTTTTTATGACTGCTTTAGTGGCCAATTATTTGACAAATCATTATATCAGTCAACATGAAACATGTTGCTCCACTTCTCCTTTTTGACATATTTCCGAGTATAGACTGTAGTTTGTTAAGTTCTAAGAAAGATTTGTTGCCGTTTGTTTTTAATGTCATTTATGCTGGTAAACAATGGCTTGATTTATAAATGCATGGCTTGACACTATACCATCCAAAATAGCAGCTAGTTAAGCTGGATTGCAGGTGATTAGTGAATAGGAAGCAGGTTTTGGAGCTGCAGAACCTCATGTTACGTAGCATAACTGTTCAGTGCATTTGCCTTGCTGTGTTTTGTCAGTGAAGCAGATGAAGACAAGACTATGTTTGCAATTGCCTCGATTCGCCCAAAGCGTTAATGCTAACCACGGCTCGTGTGATAGCAGTGACTCTAAGCAATATTGAAGTCACACCTCTGGTTCACGAAACAACTTAATTGAGTCAAACACACGGAGAAGACCAGCCATGTCATAATACCCAGAGGCCTTGATTAATTAAGTCCTAAAAGCCCAGGAGCGTTCAATGTTCACCAGGTGCCTGTTCATCTGCCTCTAGTTCCGCTTCTCACTCCGTAAATACAATTCGGAGACATAAATGCAACTTTATATGGCTTGAATATATGTCGACTTTCTGCAATTTTTGAATTTATTTGTATTAAATTAAACTGCTTCAGTGATAGTTTTTGACTTTTGGCAAAAATATACTTTCAAACAAATATGTGCTGAGCTCCTTTAAATAATGTTGCGAATTAATTGTGCTTTAGTTATTCGTTGTCCATGCTTTTTGTTGTTATGAAAATATATTTATAGAGGGATTTGCACATTCTGACTAGCATTTAGTTCACTTTTTTGATTTTGTTGTAATAATACTGTATGTTTATGTTGTCTATATACACTATATTCTCAAAAGTTTTGGGATGCCTGCCTTTACATGCACATGAACTGTAATGGCGTCCCATTCTTAATCTGTAATGTTTAATATGGAGTTGGCCCATCCTTTGCAGCTATAACAGTTTCAACTCTTGAAGACTTTCCTTAAGGGGGGGGGTGAAATGCTGTTTCATGCATACTGAGCTTTTTACACTGTTAAAGACTTGGATTCCCATCCTAAACATAGACAAAGTTTCAAACTAAGTTAGACGTTTGATGGAGTATTTCTGTGTCAAAAATACTCCTTCCGGTTTCTCACAAGTTTCGGACAGTTTTTTTAGAGTATGGCTCGGGTTGACGTCAATAGAGCACAAGGTCCTTGTATGGGCCGTACGGAAGGGTGCGTGTGCGCGCGTGACTAAGGCGAGAGAGAAAATGCACGCCCATAAACACTGCTCTCAAGGTGCAGATTCACTCGTCCGTTCAACACTTCTGTCGCGTCGCGCTCCACTTTATTCCTATGGGTGACATCAAGCGACTTCAACGCTTCAGCACAGCATGTAAAATGCAGGAAGGCAGCGCTGCATTTGAACCGATATGAACGCAGAAATGACGAGAAGCGTCACAACATCACACTTCAGTCGTGTCGCAAAAGTGGATCTCCATGGTCACTGTGGTCACAGGACTTCACCAAATCAACAATGTTACCAAAGAAGTGTGTTTTTGACGGAGCGGTCCCAACGATAAAGATTCACAGTCGTGCTTTGGAAGCAGGTGTAAAGGTGTAAGTAGGTGAGTAAAACTGCTTCAAATGTCTATGTTGTTGGCTATCGTCACGTAAGTAAACATCAATGAACGACGCGATCTTGTAACGTTACAGTTAATTTATCAATGGAGCATGCGACATATGGTGTGTGTTTAAATCCATTTGTTTAGCTGACCACTATAGGTGTCAGTTTGTTTATTGTAAAACTACTCAAACATAAACCTAGGGGACATTCTCACAAAGCGTGCTTCGTCATTCAAATGCTCTACACCATTGTTGTTCTATGTATAACGTTACACTATCTGACGTGCAAAACTGTTTTGCTTGCTACTGCTAATGTTTAGTCGCATACAATAGTTCATAAACCAAATCATGTCATCATAAACTGCGGGTAAAGATACACATGATACGCTCGGTTTTTTCCGGAAAGACTCGGTACAGCCTATATTTCTTTTATAAGTATAATAAAACTAAAGACTTTTTGGAGATATGAAGGATGCAATGCTACTCTATAGGTACTCAAGATTGACATATTGGAATAGCGTCTAACAACACAGTGTCATTGGTTCAGTTTTTCACAGAACTATTAACAATACAATAGCTGCAAAGTGTGTTTGAAGTCTGAACGGAACTGCGCTCATTTGAGCTGCGCGGACAACGAATGCAGCGCAAGCTCATACACGGGCCGATCTCGTGACAGACACGATACACAGCGCTGGAGATCCAGTGAGAGAGCGTTTAAATTCACCACAGAATTAATAACAGCGCTACTGTGATCTAGTGGAAGCGTTCGGCGCAGAATTCTATTATGAACCACAGATCAGATCAAACAGAGCTGACGTGGAGACAACATGAGCGAAGGTCAGGGGTTTCAGTCACAAATCACCAACATTCACCATGATTTACTGTAGTAAAACCACAAGGATTGAATGTTGTTGTCATTATTTATCTCAGGATTCGTACACCCTTTTGAGATTGAACTTCAAGCACTTTCCAATGATTTCGTACACTTATTTTGCTATTTTGAATGTGATGGTTTGTAAAACTAAAAGGTTAAAGGGGTCTTGTGAAAGAAATAGTCTTTTAGTTAATTTTTTTTAAAATGTTTAATCCATTTTGTGGCAAACAAGGATTTTTTTATTAAAAAAAGATATGCAGTGCCCACCACTATAACCAGCAGAAGAGCACATATTGATTTATTAGCCATTTATTTTTTTTATATTTTTTTTTATTTATTTATGCATTCTCTTTTCATGGTAATGCAACATGAAATGCCACAACAACAATCCTCAAACACAACAAAAATGCATTCCATGACAAAAAGAACAGGAGTAGGATGAAGAAAAAAATCTTATAAACTCCTACCCCATTCTTATATTAACAAAGTCACAAATTGGATGGCCTCACCAACATAAGAAAAAGAAAAAGAAATATGTATATATATATATACATATATATATATATATATATATATATATATATATATATATATATATATATATATATATATATATATATATATATATATATATATATATACATATACATACATACACATACACACACATACATACACATACATACACATATATATATATATATATGCATACACATATACACATACATACATATATACACACACACACACACACACACACACTTAAACAAGAACAAACAAACAAAAACAACAATAATAATGACAACTTTCAAAACAAAAACAACGACGAAACCATCGTTGTTATAATTTTAAATTTTTTTACATTCATCTTTGTACAGATTAAATATCTTCTGTTTATACTTATATTTAAATTGAAGAATATTTGAACAACATTTTAATTCATTTTCTAGATAATTCCATCTTTTCACACCAGAAACTGAAACACACATTTGTTTGAGGGTATTTCCAGCAAAAGGTTGTTTAAAATCATTATTTCTTCTACTTGTCTCACTATTTAAAGTAAAAAGGGTTTAGTATCGTCTGCAAAAAGAACAAACCGTAAAATCTTTGATTCCTCACTTACACTCCCTAATATATGGAGAAAAGTACGAAGTCACCAAGTCTCATGAAAAACTAAATTACACAGAAAGCAAGTAAAGAGCTCATTTTATAATAACTGAAGCTGTCAGTCAGTTCAGTGTGAGAATATTGAAGAACAATGGTAATCTATATTTAATAATATCATTAGCATATTATTAAATAGCATAACATTTAAATTTTCCCTATACTTTTTTGCACATTACTGTTGTTAATGAAAGTTAATTTGATCTGCATATCAATTAATAAACCTTTGATATGTATACTGTAAATTGCAAAAAATATGGTGCCCATTTATACTGTGGAATGGTGTGGGTTATTCCCATGCTGAAAGTTTTGCACCCCAGGTAGGCACTCTACCAAGCCGCAAATATTTTACCTAAACAAAATAAAGTTAACTTGTTTTGAGCAATTTCTTTGTCATGCAGATTGATTTTAAGTAGGAGGGGGGAAAAATCGATTAAAATCGTAAATCAAATTTTTTGGCAAAAAATCAGGGATTTTTTTTTTTGGCCCTATTGCCCAGCCCTACTGTGCCGATGGAAGTGATTGGAACACCTGAATTCAATGATTTGGAGGGGTGTCCCAATACTTTTGGCAATATATGCTGCGTCCCAATTCGCCTACTTATACTACGTCCTAGAAGTATGTTCTCTTTTTGTGACGGAAAAGTACATACTTTTAAGTGTGTTGCAGAAAAGCATGCAAGCTTCGGGACATACTACTTCGTCATCTTTAACGGACTCTGTCGCTTAGTTATGTGTATCCCGTCACCGCTTAAACTGCTCTGTCAATCATCGTCACAGTTCAAATCCTCCACGTTCAATTTACTTTCCTAACGCATCGGAGAGAAATGTAGCCACGCGTTGATCTGCCAGTCGTGGGTCTTTAATGCAGAGACTCTCCTCGTGTTTGCAGTTTAAATATAATGATGCATTTAAAAGTTAATGGCCAAATGTGTCAATGCTGCTGCAGGTGAAATATAATGTGGACAACACTCAATAAATATCTTTTAGTCATGTTAAATACTGATAGTTGGTCACTCAAACCCCTTTATCTAAACCTCTCTACTTAACCGTCGGACTCGCACATCCGTCATGTTTGTAGTTTTTTAACGCTTTTTATCCGCATTTGTTCTAATCGAATCCTTGTCAAACTCGCAATAGGTTGTGGGAAATATCAGCCATTAGAGTGTGCATCGATCCGCACTACGAATTTGTACCGGAAATAGTAAACCATCCGGGTATCTTTGGAATACTCTTTTCAACATACTACGATTTGGGACATACTAATTCTATTTTCAAGTACTATTTAGTATGGATAGTATGCGAATTAGGACGCAGGGATAATGTATTTGATTAATCCCATATGTATAGGCTGCGATCAGGTGACTTAGCAAAGTACTAGCAAAGCACTTAATTAAACCAGTGTTCTTTCACTGTTTAGCTTCAGTTGGCATATCTAAATCCCTAACATTATTGTCTATGATTGGATTATTTGAAACAATCATATTCTTTCAATTAAACAAAATTTGTTATATCTTTTAAATATATATTTTAATTAGTGGTATGTTTTAATTAAAATAGATAAATGTTTTTCGTTATGTGCAGTTTTTGGTCTCATCATTGATTAAATAAATTGATTTGATTTTGTTAACGATAATGAGACCAAAAATATACATCATGACCATAACGAAACAATTTGATTTAGAATATTCTGTTGGCGAAAACTTGCTGGGGAAAAAAATAACAACAGCGTAAGACAAAAGGTTTTTGAAGAGGAAAAAGAGAGAACATGATTGTTTCAAATAAGACACAAGATCAAGACACGAGCTAACGCTGAACAATGGTACACTGAAGCGATTCGTTAACATTTTCGTCAGTGATCTTTGTTAGATATTACCATGCCATGGAAAAAAAAGCATACAAGGACTTTATTTGACAGGTTTTATGTCCGTCTGGGCATCTTACTGGTCCGTCAGGTGTTGTACTCCTTAACTAGTCATTGAGGAGTCATCACCTAAACCAGTGCTTACAGCCTCCCAATTCCCTCTAATCCAAAACAAGCAGATTTAGCCAGCTCTCTAGACCGCTCTCCACAAAACAAACACACCGGCCCCCTGCAGACTGCACCGATGCCCTCCTCCCTTCATTCGCACCCCCACTGCTCGATGCTCGGTTAGCCAGGCTAAGTGAATAGGGAGAGGCAGGTCTCCATGGGTAACGGCTACCATGGAGGCACCTGGCAGGAGAGCGAGAAGGATGCTGTGTGAGCCAGCGGGCGCGCGCAGATGAGCGGGGAGATTCAGGGGGCGCTTTCTGCCGTCTTTATCCCGCTCCCCTGCCGTGCAAGGGGTGGTCACCCCCTGCCAGAGGGTGTGTCTGCCAAGAACTGAAGAATGTTAGCCCTGCGGCCCTGTGAGTGGGAATGAGCAGAAAATTGAAGTTAACAAGCATGCCGTATGCTAAGTGGTGACGAGAGTCCCCAAGCTTTCTGTTAGGGCCCCGGTCCAGCTTCCATTCTCCTCTTAGAGCTGCTGCCAGCATCCGTTGGCTCTGACTGCAGGCTGGAGGTGACCAGCTTTTTGCGTTTGTAGGCAAATTAAGACATCATGATCTCCAGGCTATATTCCAGTGATGCAGATGGATATAAAAGGTGGATTTATGTTGTTGTGTATTAGTTTTAGCATTAACAAAATGTGTATTTTTTGTATCTTTTATAACTTTGTCTCTGCTCCCTTTGATTCTTTAGCACCACAGTAAAATGAATTATATTTTACCTGATTTGTGAATGGTAGTTTGCAGTTTGTATTGAATGTGAGGCAATAAAAAAGACAATAATGAGAAGGCACAATGCAAGGCACAAATGTCAAGTCTAATTTATGAACGAATTAACCCTTTTTTAGTGATTCAAAAACTTCAGTATGATCAATGTTGTCTATTTCACAAAAAAAAGTATTTTTTCAGTTATTTCTGGTGAATCTAAACAGTACAGCCAATGTAGTCTGATTCACGAACAGATGAATCTTATGAACCATAAGGCCTTGAAGTGATGCTGCACAGACCAATTAGTGTATGATGTACCATTAGAAAAATGAGAGAGCAGATGGGTCTGTATGCTTTTGAATAACTCTCACAGTACTTTGACGTCATACAACGATCAGTCTGTGTGTATCCGGTCCTATTCGACCCATTCCGAGCGGGATTTGAACCTAGGTCTCCAGGGTAGGAGGCGGGTGCTCTAACAAGGACGCTAAAAACCACAGCCACGGCCAGGGGACTGAGGTTTACACACACACCGCTCTTACAAGCCTACATCCGTTACATGTGCAGTGCCGCTTCAAAGCGTACACAACTATTGTTTTTAGTGAATCAAAAACATACCGCGGACCCAGTGTAGTCAATTTACAAACAAATGACTCTTATGAATCAGTTGTTTTTAGTGAATCATAACAATCAGTGTGACCAGTGTAGACCGATTCAGGAACATATGACTCTTGTGAACCAGTTCTCTTTAATGAATCAAAATATACAGCACAACCAGTGCAGTCTGATTCCTACAGAAAATGATTCTCAAAAGCCATTTATTTTTATTTTTATGAATAGTTAAAGAAATGGTATTGGAATAAAGTCATGTTTCTTCCATATGTAAGCAAAATGGATATTATAACTAAAATATACCCAAATAAATTGAAATTAAATATGAATCAAATTTAAATTATTTGAATCACAAATAAATCCACTTGAAACCCCATTAAATCCTCAAAAGATGCACGTTGGTGTTCACACACTTTTTAATGTAGTGATGTAGATTTCTTTTAATACGGACCAATTGAAATGCATAAAAATGTATTTTTTTCTACACTTCTTCCAAGCATTGTTCTTTTGTGAACAATTACCTTACTTTTGCACAATGGGGCCGATATCCTGTTTTTCGGCCAAGGTTATTGTGCAGGACCACTGTGGTCGCGGTCAGTCACATGCCACGCATGCATCCTTCTGTAGCGGGCCGCCCCACCTCCTCTTCTTTATGCTGCAGTGTGCAACCCAAGGGAACGCTGTGCTCTATGTGTATAATAAGGGTAGCTGATATAATGAAGGTCATTGTAATCAGAGCTAATGTGCCAGGGAGTCGAGACACTTCGGCTTTATTTGAGGGTTAGGCCCAGCACCGCTGTCCTGGGGGGAGGAGGCTGATAGTGTTATCAGAACTAACCTGCTGCTAATAACGACACGCTCCTCTGTTCATGTCAGCATCGGTCTGAACTTTCACTGATATCTACAGTGTGGAAGTAGGGAAGCGGATTGAGCTACTGAACGCTTCACATCTTACTTAAATCCCCTCCCTAGGTGTTTGAAGGTTTGCTGTTTTCCCCCCTCTGTTTATTTTCAAACAGCAGAAGGAACGTGCCTAGTCTGCTTGATGTGCACTTATAGGAATAGTTCATCTTAAAATAAGAATCTCTTATTATTTACTCATTTACTTTACGCGAGGGTGCGTAAATAGTAGAGAATTTTCTTTTTTTGTGTGTTCAGAATGTGAGGCAGCTCTCGTTTGTTTTCATCTGAACCATGTAGAGTAAGTCATTAAATAAGAGCCTACTCTAGAAATTGAGGCTACCTTTGCCCTTTTCCCTCTCCTCAATGTTCTAACTGAAGTTAAATGATGGTGTCCCACAGTGTGGTATCATGGTCTGAATGGACCCCTAGGTGAATGATATATGGGATTTCTTTTGTCATTGAAATCTAGGCTGTATGGATATCAGAATTCTCTTTGTGCATTTAGCTCATATGCCCTTGCAGTACAAGCCTTTGATCTTATGCAGAAATATTTGTATCGAACAATGTACATTTGCATACGTCCCCTTCAGTGCGCAGTCTTTTTTGTTTAATTGATCTACACTGTAGAAATGTTCTGTTAACATAAAACGATGCTTCATTCAGTAATATCTAATATTTTATAGAATATTATTCAATCAACCTGAATACATCACATTATCCTCGTGAATGACATTTCATAGGATTCGGCCGTTACAAAAGCACGAGGCAGCTGTGATTTTTAATGTAGAGCACGGAACGTATAATAATTTTGAAAAAAAAAAATTGAAACTATATTTATTATTTTGTTGTTAAATAATTATTTTTTTAATTAGATTGAAATAAACTTCTTTGTGTCCTGTGAATAAATGTTGGCAGGACAAGCAGGAAAAAATCCTTATTGTTGAGCCTCGATTGTATTGAGTTTATTTGAAAGCTTTTTGAAATGTTCAATGAGCTCTTTACTGTCTTCCAGTCTTTTTCTCCCCAGTGCTCCTACATGAACATCAAACTGTACATTCGCCATGAACTCTTCAAAAAAACAGGGGATTTCCTGCTGACAAGCCTCATAAAAAAGGATGAAAAAGAGATTGGCAGAGGCCCTAGTCTTCCACTTTTCATATTTCCCTTTTAAAAAGTGGCGCGCTGGTTCTGTGAGAGACATCAAAGGGGCCGAAGGAGGGCCAGGGAGCCTCTATTCACTTTTCCACCTCCATAAAAGCTTCCCATATCTAACCCCTAGTGACTGGCTGGCCCTATCATTCAAATGTCCCAGCGCTCTTTGTGGCTTCCCCAGGACCACAGTGAAATGATCTCTTTTGTTGCGCATCATTAGTTCCATCTGTTGTGAGAGCCTGGCTGTCTGTTCCGGGGGCAGGCCGACGTGATGGTGGCCGGGGGCGACGCGAAAGGGCCGCGTCCCCGCGACTCGTGTCCCGACCTCGTCCTCCTCCTCCTGGAACATTGATGCTCCCTCTCTCTCCCTCTTGCTCTCTTTCCTCATAGTTGACTGTCACTGCTTACTTATTAATGCATCTGGAGGAAGGCAAAGCATCTTGCATGCATTTTATAAAAATTGGGCATTTTAATATTGTTTTAGGGAGGGATTGTTTTGATGTGTTACTGGTGCCATTTCACTGAGAGATGGAGACTGATTTATCTCATATACGATGATGCCATTGGAACAACAAATCTTTTTAATAAAACTAACACAAAATAGAGATTCCATTAAATAATATTCATGCCCACTGGCCACTAAGTTTGTATGTTCATGGTGGTATATTAGAAGAACGTTTTGAAGAAGAAAAAACTGAAGCTTGTGGGCGGATTGCGAAGTGAAAAGAGATACAAATATCGTTCGTGTTTTCACAACACTGTATTAAAGTGGCTTTGGCTAGTGAATATTCATGAGGATAATGAAGTATCAACATAAAGCTGGACAGCAAAATTGTACTCCAAAGTCAAGAGGCAAACGTCTCAATTATTTGGTACATAACTAAAGGCTTATGCAAATGTGCAGTAAAAACAAAATTAAAACAGCTTTATTCATATTAATGAATTCAACATCTGTTTAATCTAATTTCATGCTGTGTAGAAAAAAAAAGAACCATTCTAGTTCCATAAACTCTGTTTTGTGTTCGTATAGGTGGTCACCGAAATCTTCCAGTTCAGGTTTTTCTTGCATCATGGTGACTGTGATGCGCCAAACAGATGTAACATTTTCTCTTGGCAAGGAAATATTTTATTCATGATTTACATGAATGATAAATCTCGTGAAAGTCTTCGTGCTGATGGGCATACGCAATTTAACATCTGTCTTCCTCAGAATAATTAATAGAGCAGCAGAACACTGGGGACTGAGGACTCTTCTTCTTGTTCACTTTCTGTAATTATTGTCAAAAACAAAGCAAGCCTAGATTTGCATCTTGCAGTCAGCTCACTGTTCTGTTGCCTAACAAAACAACTTTTAAAGTGATTTCCAGTTGTATTTCTCAGTTTGGAACTTTAGTTTTAATTAACTGCTTTATTCTTCTATTTTTATCCCTCAAGTTGTGTTTGAGGTTAATTTAATCACTTTAAAATAACAATTAGGGAATCCGATTTCTTTTGATTACATATATAAATGGTGATTTCAATCAATTTTTTATAGACTATCTAATCTGTCTGTCCGTCCGTCCGTCCGTCACTCCGTCTGTATTATACCATGTCAGTACATTAATACATATTATACAGACATGGTATAAGTGGAATAGTTCACGGCTATATGTGCATTACACAATTGAAATTAATATATTATTAATATTTATTAATGTATAATATGTATAAAATTATTAAATATATAAATTTTTTATTCATATTTTTAATATTTGTATTGATATTAGTTACTGTTTTTAAATATATCACTTATGTTTGAGTTCCATTAGGACACGCATCTTAGTGACCTACCATATTCAATGTGAGTACATAAGGCTTGTAGTTAGTTGTAATTTATTTTTCTGGGACCTCAAAAATAAAAAGAGTGCAGTCGGTCTCTGTAGAACAGAAGGGTTAAAATAAACCAATGATGGCTTTAACTGTTTTAAGTAATGCGGTTTGCTGAGGCTGCTACCACACCCGTTCTCTCTGAACACGGTCCCTGGTGTTTGAACAGGATTGGCTGAGGTCCATCTGGCTGTGAGTTCAGCTCTCTCAGAGCTGTTTGCAGTGACGGGCCTGAGGCTGGTCTCTTTTGAAGTGAGCTGTGAGTCGGATAGGCCGCTCGTGTTTTAGCTCACCGGTTTCAGTCCAAGCAGCAAGCCACAGAGGTCATCTGATATGACCTGACCTCATATGTAACACTTTGGTCTAAAAGTGAGCTAATCCTTTCCTGTGGGACCAATGTTGCGTCTGGCTAATGCTCACAGAGCCGAAATAGAGGGAGAGAGAGTGACTCAAAATACATGGTCTGCGCACTGGTTTCAGGACTCGACTCCATTGGATAAGTGACTCTGTTGCTATCGCCCTGAGTGACACCTCGTTGCCCGAGAGCCAAAGTGCTGTATTTGTTGGAGCCATTATGAAATAAAAACCTAGAGAAAAAGGGCCACTATTTGGTTTGAATTGATTCCCTGAAAACTCCAGCAGTGAATATGCTTTCATTTTGATGGCATTACCACAGACAAAATGTGTTGTCAGTTCCACCTCTCCATTACTTTGTCCATTAGGGTGAAACTGGCTGATTTTATTTCTCACACTCTATTTTCTGTGATAAAATGGAAATTCAAAAGCTTATTAAGTTCTGAGTGACATCTATATCGTGCGCAAACGGGAAAGTAAGTCGACTATATCTAGTTTCAGTTCATTTTTGCTCAATTTCCCTTCCGTGATCAAATATTTCACTTTTCAGGAGGGTCCTAATGGGAGTGTCAGGTTCTAGTGGGCTCTCCTTCCTTTTTCCCTCCCATTACCAGCCGTATGGCTGTTTCAAATTTCTACCTGTCAACAGCCAAAGAGCAGGTCTCAATTTTAACTGATTTCTTTCTCGCCACAAGAACTTTAGCACTGAGTGAAAGCACTTCCAGCACAAAATGGGATGTTTAAATGCCCATATCAATTTATTCTGGAAAGGGAGAATTTATGCTAAGACAGACTGTCTGCTGGATTTGGTTCCTGTCTTGTGTGTGTAATTTATACATGTACAGTATACTGTGCTGATAGCTAGTAATCTTTTCCTTCAGATACTCAGAATTGTTGAAATATGTCTGCTTCATAAAGGCTGAGCCATGCATGTCTCATTGACCAATGATGGGAAAAATATCAGCTTTAATTGTATTGCATTTGTTTACACTTTCCTTAAAGGGTAGTTTGCCTATAAATTAAAAATCAGTCATTAGTTACTCTGTAATCTCATGTTTTTCCAAGCCTGTATAACATTAATTTGTCTGTAGAACAAATTTTGGAGAATTAATTGCATGGAAAAGGGCGAGCAGAAACAAATATGTGAAAATGTCTGCTTTTGTGTTCCAAAGAACCCATAAAATAACGTGTCTGTAACAGTAATCTCAATTTTAAAGGGATACTTCACCGCTTTTTCATATTAAACTATTATTCCCTTAACTAAGACGAGTTGATACATACCTCTCTCGTCTGAGTGCACTTCATTTCTCTGACGCGCTGTGACGATCTGATAGCATTTAGCTTAGCCCACTAAGCCCAGTTCATTCACTATGGTACCAAACACAGATCAAGTTAGAAGCGACCAAAAACCTCCATGGTTTCCCTATTTAAATACAGTTACACAAAAAGTTGAACGATCATGTATGGTGACAAAATAAAACGTCGCACTTTTCTAAGCGGATTAACTCGGCGCAGTAAAAAGTCCCGGCTAAAAAATCCTCCCTCACAACTCCCCCTACCCCTCTCATTTCTGTCAATAGGGGGGAGGGGGAGATGTGAGGGAGGATGTTTCAGCCGGGACTTTTTACTGCGCCGAGACGAAGTACTCTCAGAAGTGCTATTCCGCCATACATTATAGTTCTCCTTTTTAATCCGCTTAGAAAAGTGTCATGCTTCATTTTATGTCATCATACTTGATCATTCAAATATTTGTGTAACTATATTTAAATAGGAGAAACGTGGAGGTGTTTGGTCACTTCTAACTTGATCTCTGTTTGGTACCATAGTGAATGAACTGGGCTTAGTGGGCTAAGCTAAATGCTATCAGATCGTCACAGCGCGTCAGAGAGATTAAGTGCACTCAGACGAGAGAGGTATATATCAACTCGTTTTAGTTAAGGGAATAACATAGTTTAGTATGAAAGAGCGGTGAAGTATCCCTTTAAGGTGAACTAATTCTTTGAAGATCTAATTAAATCGCTGTGGACATTTTTATCATTTAGGCTACATCAATATTTTTGGTAAAGTTTTGTCATGATACTGTGCAGGTTGATGGGTCCTTAATGCAAGCTGATATGTACAGTGTTAACTACTTGGCACAAGCTGAGTGGTTCATGTTGCATCTGCAGCCAATGAGCTTGCTGCTCAACATTTAAATGTCTGGTTACCATTCACTATAGCACTTTGCAGTGCACTTTCAGAGTTTGTCTAAAACCCTCCACTTTTCCCAGGTCCACCTGTATAGATCTGCTATTGCTAATTAATATATATGCTGTTGTGCAGCAGCAGTATGTCTTACATACTCACAGAAGTGTATCAGCATATGTATTGGCAATAGAAAGTTCCTGTACTTGCTCTACAGCAGCAGCAATAATCATCAGCAGTAGCAGTTCAGCAGCAGCATACTAGATCTATTCCAGCTAGACCAAATACATTTCCATATCCATTACTATGCAAAAAAACTTAGAAATTATAGAAAGGATAGAAATAGAAATAGTATGTATATGTATTGAAATGTATATTGATTTAGGAGTACAGATATTAAATAAATAAATTCAAAGGGACAGTGAACATTAAAAATGAACATGAACAAAAAATGCACATTATCGTTATCATGTCATCAGTTATTCTCAGAAAACCCATTGTTATTCATGGAATAAAATCACTTTTAAAATATCTCCTTTTTTAACATCAATTTATTTACCTTATATTGCATTGTGGAAATAAATATAAAGACATACTTCCTTCAATGTGTTAAAGGGTTAGTTCACCTAAAAATGAAAATTAGCCCATGATTTACTCACCCTCAAGTCATCCTAGGTGTATATGACATTCTTCTTTCAGACGAATAAAATAAACCTCAAAGCGTGCGATGCTTCTCTACATCACGTCAAGAGATATTCTGTTGCTCTAAGTCGGATTGCGTATGGCTTTCAGCCAGAAGTTAGGTATTTTAGTCTATAAAGTTTTAAATATGGATATTTTTCTTACATGGTCAAAACAAATCTCTTTCATGTATTTTTTACACTTGAACCAGCTATTGTTGTTTATCGTATTTAAGAAGAACAAACATGAGTGTAGATGCTCAGAAAAGTTCTTTCCATAACGTAGGGATGGGACGATTAGCGGTTTCACAATAAACCACGATAGAATTGATGGTTGGTATTATCGTTTAAATTTGAATTATTATTAAAATTGTGTTTGATTATCGTGATTTTGAAATCTCACGGTAAGTCCTGTCCAGCCAGCATCAGTCTGACGCAGCACGCAACGTTTTTTACGAGAAGAAACGGCGGACGGTAGTGACAGCCCTATGGAGATTTTTCAGCCTTCTAAAAGGACCGAAATCTAAGTTGTCATATGTTGGCTTTTACAAAAGTCCCGAGGGAAACTTAATCGAGGATGGTCACCCTGTCTGCAGAAAATGCAAAAAGAAAATCAAATCTGCAGAGTAGTCTTCGTGAGCATCACCCACTGTTGTATAGCGAACGCAAGACTTTGACCTCAATTCCAAACCTACGTCTGGGAAATAATTGGACACAAAAAGTTGTTTTGAGAAATATTTGGTCTCACTTACTTGGAATTGTAATACACCGGACATGCACAGTGTTATAATGCGTTGCTATTGACGACGGTCATTATAAGGAAGGAAATGCCACAGAATAGAATCTTCCTTAAAAAAAGCGCATAGAGCTGCTAGTTTTATTTGTTGTTTGTTGATTTTCAAATATAAAACTTGTTCAGTTCTTTTTGAACACTTTCATCTCACTTTAACAAAAACATGATATTGATAATCGTGATCATTTTGGTAGTTATAATCATGTAATTCAATTTTCACACTGTCCCATCCCTACAATAAAGCAAACTCAGGGGATGGAAGCTGTCCTCCAAAACTACTCCTGCTAATAAAGCTGTTTCCCTTTGGTTGCCCTGTGGGAGTCTGTATTATTTTGGGTTTTTTATTTAATCTTGTTGGGAGGGTCTGGATTGAGGCACATTGCAGGCAAAATGAAAGGGTATATTTATTTAAACTTCAAACGTCTGCTTAATATAATCTGTATGGCAGGTCATGCCAGTTTTAGCCCCTGTACACAGAGGCGTGTTAAGACTTTTGACTCTTTTAACAGGTTTTATACTAACTTATTACATCTGGCAGTACTCAGTCGACCGCACAGAGATTTACAGATGAATTATGCACTAGAAATAGGGTCTTAGGATGAGCTTCGGTACCTTCTGACCATCACTTGCCGTTCTTGTCAAGTCCATTATTATATAATCGATCCAAAATAGACCAAGTAATGCTGTATCTTGGAGTATCTTAAAGAGCTGCATTTGGAGTTTCTCTGTATGATTTACTGTGCTTGCTTTTCGTTTTGCACTAAAGATGTTGAATGTTTTCTTTATGCCTTGATCAACTGCAGTTTGTTTGTGCAAAGAGTAATAACTGTTGTGTTAATGTTTTTTTCATTTGTATGATTTATTTACTCATAAAAGGCCAAATGTTTGTGTGCACACTGACATTTCACTGAACCCACTTTTCCTTCAAAGCTTCAGTTTTTTTTTTCCTCCCGTTTTTTGCACCATCATATGAAGATAATTGTACTTGGGCCAAGAGCGTATTGGACCATTAAACCACTGCCTCTCCCAGTAAAGCAATTCTCTTTTGTGTAAATGCATTGGAATTACTTTCAGGGGGCGTTGCAGAAGGAATATGTGAAAGGCTACTTATTCTCCTAATGATTCTTTGTCCTTTTAAAAGTCATCAGGCACATTTATAAGTGGATATGTACAAGGGAAGAGTTGCCCCTGGAGACTGAGGTCATCTCTACCTCCTTGTCCAAGGCCAGGAAGTAAGTTTGCTTGAATGGACCTCTGCCAGCAGAGGTTGGTCATATTGGTAATGTAGGCTGTCCATCTGTATCCTGGCACATGAGCTGTAATGACTTGAGGTGAGATAAAGAAGAGAGCGTCAGGCTAACACAATAGAGATGGAGAGCCGTGTGCAGTGTTGTGTAAGCGTATTTTGATGGAAATGTTTCATAATGTAGTCTGGCAAAATAATTTTCATGGGAGTGTCCCACAGAATCATAATCCTGCTTTGGTCATTTTCAAAAGCACTTTATTATGGCATGTCTTCTGTGGCTTTTGTAAATGTTGCCTCAGAGAGTGACTAAGAAAGAGGGACTAAGAGTAGAAAAATGCATGCAAATAATGTTAAAACTAGAAAAAATTGACCGTTTTTATTAACAATTAAATATATTTTCTTTAAATAACATGAAATCAATTTAACTATCCTAATCAAAATGACTGCAGTCTCACAGATAGTTTGATGTTACATTTTTGCTGGTTCCAATTATGTGTTTAGTTTGGTTTTCTCCATTTGAGTTCATAACATCTTGTACTCTACCCCTAAAAAAAATCTTCAAAATCACTCAAACTATCCCAAAACTTTCATTTTTAAACATTTGATTAGAGATACTAAGACAGACTGTGCAACTAAGGAGAGCACCAGGAATCTTTCTATAATTTATTTCAAAAATTATTATTATTAATCTTAAGGGTTAGTTTACCCAAAAATGAAATTGATGTCATTAAAGACTCACCCTAATGTCGTTCCACACCCGTAAGTCCTCCGTTCATCTTCAGACCACAGTTTAAGATATTTTATATTTAGTCCGACAGCATATCCAAGTATGCACACTATACTGTCCATGTCTAGAAAGGGAATAAAAACATCATCAAAGTAGTCCATATGAGACATCAGTTAGTTCATTAGAATCTCTTCAAGCATCGGAAATCCATTTTGGTCCAAAAATAACAAAAACTACAACTTTATTCAGCATTGTCTTCTATTCTGTGTTTGTTTTCAATCCTCAAATAAAGATTCAAGCGCTTATGAATCAGCTTATTGATTCATGATTCGGATCACCAATGTCACGTGATTTCCGCAGTTTGACACGCGATCCATTTCGGATGCTTGAAGAGATTCTAATGAACTAACTGATGTCTCATATGGACTACTTTGATGATGTTTTTATTCCCTTTCTGGACATGGACAGCATAGTGTGCATACACTTGGTTATGCTATCGGACTAAATATAAAATATCTTAAAGTGTGTTCTGAAGATGAACGGAGGTCTAACGGGTGTGGAACGACATTAGGGTGAGTCTTCAATGACATCAATTTTATTTTTGGGTGAACTAACCCTTTAAGGCACTTTTTTTTTTCCACAGGTTTTCCGATGCAATCCATTGTGCTTTTAATTCTAAATCCTGTATATACTTTTAATTTGATGCTGTTTGGGATGCATCAGAAGACATAAAATACTTTTCAAGGACTGAAAGAGAGACACGTGGAGTTCATTAAATTTTGCTGACATTTTAGCGGCTAAATGGCAGATAGTTACTGTCTCTGGGGGCTGCACGTTTTTTTATATCCTTCCCCCAATGTCACTCCCCCAGCTCACCGTTAAAGACAGAAAGAAGTTTTTTTACACCAGCTGTGGTTTGAACGACAGTGTGTGTTGTTTTTGTGGTTAGAGCGACATTGGACACAACAGGCGGCAATGAAAATTGTAGGTGAATAGGTCTATTTGAGTTGAAAATTCAAGGAGAAAGGAATCCATCTGGATGATGAATAATTTAGATGGCTCAAGTTGGTTCCTGTTGCTGTTGTGTTTGTTCTCTCTCTCTCTCTCTCTCTCTCTCTCTCTCTCTCTCTCTCTCTCTCTCTCTCTCTCTCTCTCTCTCTCTCTCTCTCTCTCTCTCTCTCTCTCTCTCTCTCTCTCTCTCTCTCTCTCTCTCTCTCTCTCTCTCTCTCTGTCTCTCTCTCTCTCTCTCTGTCTCTCTCTCTCTCTCTCTCTCTCTCTCTCTCTCTCTCTCTCTCTCTCTCTCTCTCTCTCTCTCTCTCTCTCTCTCTCTCTCTCTCTCTCTCTCTCTCTCTCTCTCTCTCTCTCTCTCTCGTCCTCTGCAGACACCCCCCTGACATGACTCTGGAGGCTTGTTCTTGATGCTCTGAGGTTACACATGCCACTGTACGTGTGGGATTGAGCGACTAAACAACATAAGCCTTCATACACAAAATCGGCCACATGGAATTTTTCACTCAGGAGTGTCAGGCCTAATTCTTAACATTTTGATTTACCTTGAACCCTGCTGTCTTACTCAATATGTATGAGATCACATGTAGAACTAGATACCATTTTTTTCTTCCTTAAAGGCTCCATAGGCCTTTAATTCAATTACCACATAAAACATTTAAAACAAAGAAACATTACAATGTAAAATATAAAATAAACAAAGGGATTTAATTTAATAAAATGTAATCAATTTATTTGAACTGCATTAAAATTATTATTATAAGTAATTCTAAATAATAATTATCATTATTATACTTTATTACACAAAAACTTTTTTATTATATGTATTATTTATAAAATACACAATTATGATTCTGCACTATTGAACTTGAACATTTTTTTTCAAACTATATTTCTAGTGGTGTCAGATGTTTTAGACCCCGCTCTTTATGACTGATATGTTTGCATACCGTATGTTAACATCCATTAGGGATAATTTAGAAGAGAGAGAAAAAAGACTCTTTACGCTTTTTCCAGGAGTGACAGAAATAGAGAAGTTCATCAACCTGAAAAAGATCAAAATGCTAATTAGGAGACATGCACACGGGCACACAAACACCGGCGTGTTTCTGCCGCAGCGCTGGCGTGTAAAGGAGCTTACGGCATTTCTCTTTTAAGAGGAGCTGAATGAGATGGGGGTGTTGGGAGGGTTGATGTGACAGGCCCGTGGAATCCCAACCTCTCTCTCCTGGCACCTCGCACTAATCAACCCCTGTAATTTATGCAAAAAATATGATTTATATTTAATTTCACTACACTTGCATTGTTAATTTGAGATGTAATTAACGCGTCGCCACGGCAACTAATTTCTCAATGCCGTAAATTATCACCGCCTTTTCATCAAAATTCAGTTACTTTGGCTCCTGTGTGCAATGTACTGATGCAATTAGGTTACCAGGGCAACCCAAAAGTGTTCATTTTCTTTTGTATAATTGCAGTGAGGCAGAAGTTTTTATAACCAAGAGTCATGTTGAGGTTTTTAGCGAACAAAGAGCACATACACATTATAGCACTTCTACAAAAGGGACGTGGTACAACAAATATGCCCTCTGCCTTTTTCTGTCGCTCACACACACACACAGCGTATAATCCAGTGCGTTGACTTTACATCTATATCTGATTAAGTTTTCCCCCTTGGGCTGTGTCTCTTTTTCTCCAAGTGTGGCAATCTGTTTGTCAGATGTGCATGGATCTCTCTGGCCTGCATGTATATCAGGCACATATCTCTAGCACATCTCCTCCACCCCTCATCCTTTTGTTCCTGGCTGGAATATTTTAATGAAGTGGATCTAATTTGCTCTCAAGACTGAGGCCACCAGCACGGCTCTTACGAAGCATGCCCGGTGGTGAGGAGTAAATGGGCTTGAGTCTCGTGCCAGTCTGGCCCGTCTCCTGTGCCCACTCATGCCTGCAGCCTTTAACCCCCCTCCCTCGGTGCTCGATAGAGAGGAAATACCAGGTTATTGGCTCTGGTTAACTGAAAAGGTAATTCAATTTGTGAGGAGGCATTTTGAGTCGTTTTAGCCTCAATTGTTGTAGAAGCATATATCAAACTTAAAAAAAAAATGGCCAATTTGTATTCATTTATAAGACATGTCTGACTTGATGTCATGACAGATGTGTCATAGTGCCCCCACCTAATAACAGTGAAAACACGTCACTGTTATAAGGTAGGGGGTGCTATAACACATCTTTTGAAAGAGTATAAAGTTTCTGGATTAAAACAAAGGTGAAAAATAAGCAGAAACAAGCGATAGCATGTGTACGCAGATGCATTTGTAAAATAACTCAATCAGAAACATTAAATGGCACATAGATAAAAACTGCCTAATGTATACCAAGTGAAATGTCGACCCAGGACGAAGTCTAGGACTGTCCAACCTTAGGCGGTGTTGATGGATTTGAGACACTCTATTTATGTTGGATCATTGTTCTGAATCTAGATGTAGTCTTTGACAAAAATGTGATTTTTCTCAGCTTTGTGCTCAATGTTTCTTTGTTCTTTGCTTTGATACAACAAAGTATTCTGAGGGCCATGACAATTTTTTGAAAATAATAAAAAAATCCTGGTGGCGGCTGTCAACTATTTAAAATAAATTTTGGCGGGGAAAGGGTTAAATCAAGATGACTTGGCAAATGTGCTCAAAATCTCTTGTATAAACAAGAAACAATAGCAAATGTATATTTTTGTGCTATTTTATTACGTAATTAATTACTTTTTTTAAAATAATAATATTTAAAAAAAATTCTTAGAGTGTATTGTTGTTGTTGTAGTTGTTGTTTTTATCATTTCTTTTAAACTTAAATTTTTGGTGGTCTATACACATCCTGAGACAGCTGTAGATTGACTCCGAAGGCGTGCTGGCCAAGAACCAACAGTCAGACCAACTCCACTTTTCTTAACCTCATAATTAGCTTTGGTTTTCCTCTCTTTTCTGCACATTCTCAACGAGCTCTGTCAGGGTTGTTTGTCCAGCTAAACCAAAGTTAACATTGTTTTAATAAGGGATAAATACTGTATTGGTGTTAGCATATTTTCCCATTAAACCTGTGTGTGCACATCCTCTAGCTGGGTTTTAACCTAATCACAAGAACATATTTTCTTTACAAGGTCTTTATTTTCCTTTGACTGAATCTCCCGAAGCATCGGACGCAGCTGTCAAGAGTAACCCCGGCATGTGCTTAACACCCTTGATATTTCTGTTCTGTTTGATTCCGTGTGATTTTACCAAGGGATTGACTTGCCGTATCCATGTCTCAAAGTGAGTGGGGATTGGGAAGGGGGGGTTAAAGAAATCTTCCCCTGCTCCATTGTTCCTGCTGACAGCAAACAAGCGATTACCATCATTCACAGAGACAGCGTATTGCGAGAGGAAAGAGGCGATGGCCTCCCAGGACCCCCCTTCGAAAAACGCGGCCCCTTTAAAAGCATGTTCCTCACCACACCGGAGACACGTTAGATGCTGTATCTTTACTATTGAAGCCCAGTACGGAGAGACAAGCCAATGGAGGAGATCTGTTCTTGTTTAAATGAAGTGGCTACAGCATAATTACTACTGCTACATTTTGCTCTTTGATCAAATGCTGTTGTTCTTTATACCTGACATTCTCCCCATATGCGTCAAGGCATGCAAAAGCCTCTTGCTGCAAAGTACTCATGAGATTTAGCAGGCTTTTCACTTTAGTAGGAAATGTTTCAAAGTACTCTCAATGCAGTTTCAATGTTAGAAACCGGTCACTGCTATTGAGTAAAGGCAAGGTCACCTGAATATTTGAGAGAGACGCTTATTTTATGCATATGCTCGAATCATTATTTTCATTAATAATCATTTTAATAATAAAAAGCACAATAATTGTTTTAGAAGAATTGCTTGGCGCTTGATGATTTGAGACTTTCTGAGAACTGATTTATGTCCTTTATATTAAAGAAGAGAAGTTGTTCATCAAATATTTTTATTTTATTTACTCACTCTATTGTTCCAAACCTGTTTGACTTTACTCAATATGTGAAACACCAAAGAAGAAATTTAGCAGATTGTCCAAGCTGCTCTTTTCCATTCAATGAATTTGAATGTGGATTGGAGAGTTCAAGCTCCAAAAAGGATAGATGTTACCATAAAAGTGATCCATGTGACTTGTCGCTATATTCCGAGTTTTCTAAAGTCATTCAGAAAGTACAGATTGCAATAGTTTAAGTTATTTGCTAAAAATCTTACCTTGAAAGTGTTCTATGTATAGAAATATTTCCTATGTATAGAAAAGAGCAGCTTTGCCATTCTACCTAACATCTTTAACGTTCAGCAGAAGAAAGAAAGTTGATGGGCATGAGCAGGGTGTTTGAGGTGAATTTTCATTTTTGTCTGAACAATTCCTTCGAGAAATAATGTGCGTTTGAAGAACGTTAGTTTTTGTGAAATATGTAATGGAAACACACCTATGAAAACTGGATTATACTTGTTTACTTACTGGAGTCTGAAGCAGTATTTGCTTTTGTCACATTTATTCCCATTTTACCAGCGCAAGGGGCCCAGGAAGACGAGTTACCAAGGAACACAAAATTTTAATTAGTGTATTTTAATCATTCAGGCTTTTCAAGCTAATCCACAGACCCCAGAGAATTCCCAAGATGCAGCTCTGTGCTGCTTTACCATTTATTGTTGAGTCTATTATAATTACTGTTAGCAGGTGGGGGCTGGGAGGCCTTTATTATGTTTTTCCATCTTTATTATAATTACTTAAAAAAAATTAAAGGATGCTGTTTCATTAAGTTTAGAGAGGATGCCATTTCAACCCTTCCTTTTCTCCCTTCATCTCATTGCTCTTCCTGCCTCTGCATTTGCGTTAATTCTCTGATATTTATACACCGCACAGCTTTATATAAAACACACGAAAACAACAATAAAGAAGCAAAAGCAGAAGGAAGAAAGATGGACTTATTGAAATGCTTTTCTAGGGATGCTTTGTAAAATCCGTCTAATGCTCTGAAAACTCGGTGTGCATGCATCCGCTAAAATCCAATTGTTTCAGCTCGTAATTGGAGCTCGATCAGAATACGCAGGCAGTCGTTAGAATATATTTTCTTCATTTTCCCACTCAGCAGTGAATAAAGATAAGAAGTCACCAGTGAGTTTTTAAGCCCTGAGATTTTGGTGTTCTACAGGGATTTTTTTTAGATCTGCTTGAATTGTATTTTACGTGACTGTCTTTGCAGTTATCAGCAGTGTTATTTGATGAAAGAGTACTCGGAGCCAAAAGGTAAAATTCAGAGGGAGCTTTTTCTTGGGCCGCTCTGTTGAAGTGCTGTCCTCATTGGACGCATTTAATGGCAAATGATGGGAACAAACAGCTCTCGTGTGTGAAGTGTGTTGCTATGCTCTGTCCCCTTCACTCTTCTCATTACACTAGACTCTGTCCTAAACATTCTGTTTACGCAGAAATATATACTTCACTCAACATGCCAAATTTACCATTTATTCTTTGTATTTTCCAACTAGATTTGCATTTCCAGTGATCGTAAAGCAGGGATAGAATGGTGTGACGTGGCTTTAAGGATAATTTTACACATAAAATGACACACACAAACTATTTACAGTTCTGTGTACATTAACTAAAATTCAAATAGTATTATGATAGTATTATTATGAGTTAATGGGACATTTTCAAACTTGAAATTTTAAAGGGACAGGTCACTCCAATCGCCAAGCTGTGTTTTTCTCCCTATATTATACTACGATAGTCAGATGAATCACATTTTCAAGGAACAACTTAAGATTTTAAAGTTTAGAATGGGTAACATTTTTAGTGTTTTAAAAAATAAGTGTCTTATGTTCATCAAGTTAACAATATAAATGATTCAGTTAAGTGAATTACAAGCAAATGTCTGTGGTCTGTCATTGAATCTAAGCAGGGAAATGTGATTGGTTGGAAGTGTCTGTTTTAGATGACTAATGTAGATCTACTGCCTCATGTTTTGAATTCTTGCGTGTCCAATGTGTATTTAGCACCAAATCATGGGGCTATTCTTGGGCCCCTCTGAAAGCCAGCTGAAAGCACTAGCAGCGGTCTGCTGCTAAGGCTGGCAGGTTTTTTTGTATTTTCATGGAAAATTCCACATCTCCCTACGAGCTATGTTTCATAAGCAGAAATACGTTTCAGGACAGATCCCCAAGAAAAATTAATTAATGGACCTTTGCGGTGAACGAAAGGCCAGCACAAGGCAATTATAGTGTCTTTGTGAAGTGTCAGGATTTTGGAATTATAGAATCACACTGGATTGGCAGCAGTAATTATGCTAGAAAGAAGAGCTCACCTTTACTGATATTTAACAATTTACAGCTTAATTTGTAGACCTCAGCTTTCCTTCCAACCCTAAAGCCTGTAATGATTTTGTAAGGGTTTAGCATTCCTCAATCGATTCCGTCTTTGGATCATTTGTGTTTAAACTATGAATCTAATGGCGTTCTTGCTGTTGCAGCCATTTACACACTAGCATCCAATCTGTCTCTCAAGTGAGTTATTCATTACAAGACTTGCCTCTTTTTTAAATTAATATGACTACATTAATAGTCCATGAGAGAGTCCACAGAGAATCCAATCTGCCAAAAACCACAATAAAGGTTTATTTTTATTTTTTTACAGAAAACCGTGGAAATGAGGGTCTTCTGTATTGAAAAAAGCCACCTGTCTTATGTGGTCTGTCTGAGCCCAGTAATGGACAGACGATTTAAGCAGATTCTGTTTTGGGTGGGAATGTTCAGACAACAGTCTGTTTGTGTTTGATGCAAGCTTCATTATATGAACTGTGTGGTGGGCTTATCTCCTGTTTTTATAGATTAGGACCAAAGGAGGGTTTACAGACTTTATTCTTCACAGAGAAACTTGTTAACTACAGCAGTTGTTACTCTGAAGTTGAGCTTATGACACAGACTAAACTTCAGCGTCATTGTAGTGTTCTGTAGCACAAAACACAAAGTATCTTTTTCCATGATCTTATTTTTATTCCTTTTTTAATTTTATTTTTAAATCTTTAATCTGGTCATTTTCATTAATTCATGACAAACACTAATTCATTGTCTGTTTATGTTCTGGCTCAAAATCATGTCATGTCTGTCATAATAAGCTATTTGTTAAATTTGGTAATTATTTACAGTCCCATATGGCTCCGTTATTTATTTTGTTTGTTTATTGAGAATTTCATCAGTTTATCTTGGAATTTTAATTTGGAATTCTGTCTCGGAATCAATATATAATATATCTATATAACATAAGATCTCCTTCAGTCAGTCACGTTTGACATATAGGGGTCTCACTTGGAAGCCCACTTTCCTTAAATGGTAAGAAAATGGACCAATGAACATTGGCATCTTAGATTTGCATGGCAAGCCTCTTTCTTCAGATGAGATGTTAAACCAAGGTCCTGACTCTGTGGTCATTAAAAATCATGCCCATATACTGATTGGCTTCATCACTCTGTCTCCTCTCCACCATCAGCTGGTGTGTGGTGGGCGTTCTGGCACATTGCTGCACATTGGTGGTGGTGGAGGGGATTCCCCCCTTCCATGTAAAGCGCTTTGAGAGCCTTGAAAAGCGCTATATAAATGTAACTAATTGATTAATTAATTCTTCCTCGGACATACCGGTATATAAGTTTGCCAGCAACTCACTCATTTTGTCTTTGTCACAGAGCAGTTGTTTCACAGCACTTTACCATTTGCCTTCCCATTGAGAGAAGACACTTCTACAGTTCAGTATTCAGTGCTTAACCCTACCCCACGTATTGCACAGATAAGTGCCGCGATATCACTCCTGGGTGCTTCAACCCGAAAGAGCATTTCCCTGAAAGATTAAAGCATGGGTGACGTTAAGATTGTTAAGATTAAGACTTCAATACCTTGAAAGATGTGGAGTCCCCTCTGTTATGTCGCGTTCACACTTCCGTATTTTAGCATTGATTCGATTTTGACAAACATTTGCTTGACCAGCTTCAATAGCAGCACATTGCAAAATGATGTATTTACCTCCAACTCACTTTGCAGAACATCTCCTTCATAATCTTTTTTTCTTTTTCTTCTTTTTGCTGCAAATCAGCGCACAGACATAGTGCCTTGCGAAAGTATTCAGCCCCCTTGAACTTTGCAACCTTTCGCCACATTTCAGGCTTCAAACATAATGATATAAAACTGTAATTTTTGTGAAGAATCAACAACAAGTGGGACACAATCATGAAGTGGACCGAAATTTTGAAATGGATATTTCAAACTTTTTTAACAAATCAAAAACTGAAAAATTGGGCATGCAAAATTATTCGGCCCCCTTAAGTTAATACTTTGTAGCGCCACCTTTTGCTGCGATTACAGCTGTAAGTCGCTTGGGTTATGTCTCTCAGTTTTGCACATCAAGAGACTGAAATTTTTGCCCATTCCTCCTTGCAGAACAGCTTGAACAGGACTTTGTCTTGGCCATTCTAACACCTGGATATGTTTATTTTTAAACCATTCCAATGTAGATTTTGCTTTATGTTTTGGATCATTGTCTTGTTGGAAGACAAATCTCCATCCCAGTCTCGGGTCTTTTGCAGACTCCATCAGGTTTTCTTCCAGATTGGTCCTGTATTTGGCTCCATCCATCTTGCCATCAATTTTAACCACCTTCCCTGTCCCTGCTGAAGAAAAGCAGGCCCAAACCATGATGCTGCCACCACTGTGTTTGACAGTGGGATGGTGTGTTCAGGGTGATGAGCTGTGTTGCTTTTATGCCAAACATAACATTTTGCATTGTCGCCAAAAAGGTCAATTTTGGTTTTATCTGACCAGAGCACCTTCTTCCACATGTTTGGTGTGTCTCCCAGGTGGCTTGTGGCAAACTTTAAACAACACTTTTTATGGATATCTTAAAGAAATGGCTTTCCTCTTGCCACTCTTCCATAAAGGCCAGATTTGTGCAGTATACGACTGATTGTTGTCCTATGGACAGAGTCTCCCACCTCAGCTGTAGATCTCTGCAGTTCTTCCAGGGTGATCATGGGCCTCTTGGCTGCATCTCTGATCAGTCTTCTCCTTGTATGAGCTGAAAGTTTAGAGGGACGGCCAGGTCTTGGTAGATTTGCAGTGGTCTGATACTCCTTCCATTTCAATATTATCGCTTGCACAGTGCTCCTTGGGATGTTTAAAGCTTGGGAAATCTTTTTGTACCCAAATCCGGCTTTAAACTTCTCCACAACAGTATCTCAGACCTGCCTGGTGTGTTCCTTGTTCTTCATGATGCTCTCTGCGCTTTAAACGGACCTCTGAAACTATCATAGTGCAGGTGCATTTATATGGAGACTTGATTACACACAGGTGGATTCTATTTATCATCATTAGTCATTTAGGTCAACATTGGATCATTCAGAGATCCTCACTGAATTTCTGGAGAGAGTTTGCTAAAATGAAAGTAAAGGGGCCGAATAATTTTGCACGCTCAATTTTTCAGGTTTTGATTTGTTAAATTTTTTTGAAATATCCAATAAATGTCATTCCACTTCATGATTGTGTCCCACTTGCTGTTGATTCTTCACAAAAAATACAGTTTTATATCATTATGTTTGAAGCCTGAAATGTGGCAAAAGTCACAAAGTTCAAGGGGGCCGAATATTTTCGCAAGGCACTGTATATGCAAGCTTTCTGCAGTCTATATTTTTAATAACAATTCCAGTCTCACACAAGAACCGTCTTGCGTCGTTTCCTTTTCACTTTTTCCTCTTATACAGTGATGCGATGTGAAACCCCCTGTCTCCGATCCATCGTGCAGTGTGAACACAGCAGTAACTGAATGATACCCCAGATAGTCATGCAGTGTGAAAAGAGCTGATCTGACAAGTATGAAAATCGTGCAGTCTGAACTTTGCATTATTATCCGTTGTGGCCTCTCTGTGCTTTGAAGTTTCCTGTTGAGTCCGCAGGTTCTTCATATGGGGGACATCAGTCGCTGCATCTGAGGGTGGGTTTGAGTCCTCCGGGAATAAAGACTCAGCAGTACTGCCCCCTTCTGGGAGTGTGGCGCAGGTTGAGTCTGGCCCTGAATTGACGGCATTCTTTCCTGGGCCTTCCTGAGCGCTCGCAGTTAAATCTTGAGATTTGTTGTGCGAGGGACCTTTTTGTTCATGGAGACCCTGGCATCTCCGCCATCTGGGGCTTCAGATCACCTGGGTAAAGAGCAAACTCTCCCCTGTGTGGAGTATCTTTTTTCTCTGAGTTGGATTTGGTTTACATGACATAGTGTGTCACGAAAAAAAGCGTTTCCAGTCAATGCTGAACTCCCTGAATTAATTCAGGAGCAGGACAACGGTTCCACTGAAAGAATTTCAGAAGCTCCTAGGGCATAAGGCATCCACAGCCGCAGTCATGCCGCTCAGATTGATGCATATGAGACCACTCCAGCACTGGCTACACGGCCGAGTCCCGAGATGGCCATGGCGCCGTGGCATACATCGGATGATCATCATACTGTGTCTGTCACCACACTTTCAGCCTGTGGTTGGACGGTGCCTTTCTACAGGCTGTTGCTGCAGTACAAGCATGTATTGGTCCAGCCGGACAACACTCCGACAGTGGCATACATCAACCACCAGGGTCTACGTTCATGTTACAACTCAGCTGCCATCTCCTCCTCTGCAGTCAGCAGCGGCTCAGGTCACTCATTTACGTTGCAAGCTCAATTGTGCAGTTGACGTGCTCTCACTTTCGGGGAAAAGGAGACTACACCCCTAGGTGGTCCAGCTGATCTGGAGTCGATTCGTAGACACGCAGGACCCTTAAGGCAGAGCTCCTGATTGCACTCACATTCATCAAGAGGATGCCTGCAGGTATTTTGAGTCAGCGAAAAGTCAGTGAGTCTCACGTAATCCTGAGACCCCAGCCTGGATATGTGCGCAGAGTTCCCACCACTCCTATTCGGCAGCACTTGGAAGTTCAATGGTGAACTTGCAAGCGCAATCCCCGGAGGAGGCACACCCAGCCCTTGCATTGCTGTGTCCTATTCGCTCCTTGTCCATTTATGTGGACCACACACAGTGCTTTAGGAGTTTAGCTGCTCTTTGTCTACTTTGGAGATCAGCAGAAGGGAAAGGCTGTCTCCAAACAGAGGTTGACCCACTGGATAGTAGATGCCATTGCCTTGGCGTACCAAATTCAAGGCAAGCCATGCTCCTTCAGAGTTAGAACTCACTCTACAAGGAGTGAAGCCTTCTCCTGGGTGTTAGCACACAGTGCGTCTTTAGCAGACATCTGCAGAGTTACAGGCTGGGCAACACCTAATACCTTCACAATATTCTACCTTTCGTCCCAACAGGTATGGAGGTGTTTGATTTACATGGGCGCTGGAAAGGGTCAGCGGTTGTGGGACTTTCCATATGGACCCCAATAAGTCAGTATCGACGTAACATTGATCATGACAGAACATCTTTGTTACTCTTGTAATCCTCGTTCCCTGAAGGAGGGAACAGAGATGTTGCGTCCTTCCTGCCAGAAACCTGTTTCACCTGCTGAATGCCGGGATCCCATCTTGGCTGCTCAGCATAACCCTGAATGAGTTGAGTTGCCAGCAAGCACATATACCCGTTTGTCTGGGGGAGTGGCTTGCCATGCAAATCTCACTCACCAATGTTCATTGGCCCGTTTTCTTACTACCTGAATGTAATTGGGCTCCCAAGCGAGACCCCGATATGTCAATATCGACATAACATCTCCGTTCCCTTCTTTAGGAAACAAGGGTCGCAAGAGTAATCAAGATGTTGTCATAGAACTATGTATTTATTTATTTTTGTTTGTAAGGTAAAGCAACATTCTACCTTTCGTCCATATGCACAAAACCTTTTTACAAGGTCAGTTATAGAGACATTTTTTTTTTACTGACATCCAAGTATATTCTATTGATTCATTGATCCCCAACAACAACAAAAAAGAAGCCCTGACATAGCTGAAGTAATCTTAAAATAGACTTCGATCACAGGCTGGTTTTCAGGAGTAAAAAAGCTGATTCACTATACTGTAGCATATTCCTCCCACTCCTTTTGTAATGAAAATAGTCTATTTTTCCTGTCTTGGTGATTGTGTCAAACATTTAGTGCTTTCCATAATGTACTGTTCTATAAGTAAGGAATACGGTAAAACAATTAGTACATTAGTGCCAAGTCTCAAACACTACAGTGTGATTTGTGATGTAGATGTTTTTCTGTGGCACCTCAGGGAAGTGCAGAAAAACATGCAATTAGCATCGGTCTCAGCACAGGAGGGGCTGTGCAGCATGGAAATGCAGAGAGTGGCATATCTTAAACAAGGACTAAAATCTGTCATAGGAAGATGTTTGTCAGCATAGAAGTTTCTCCGGGGACCTCAGACCCAGGTGTGACACCTAACAGGGACATTTCAATGTGAACAATTCCATCATCTTGCTAGTGAAATTATCGTTTATTAAGCCCGCTAAGTATGCTAAAATATACATTTAAAGTCAAAATGATAACATAATGTACCTATTCAGATATATATTTTAACATGTTTCTGCTCTTATTGTGCATTACTCACAAAAAAAAAAAAGATGCAATCTTTCATAAAATGAATGTTTTATTTGATTAAACACTTTTCCAGTGCACGGCTAAATATATACATGAGCATTTTCTAGAGTTTACCTGCTGACTGTAAAACAACCGAACGAGATCTGAATTCCCCTATGAATGACCTGTTTTTACATCAACACTGACCCCTTCTCAGTTACGCACTGAACTCTGCTGGAAAGGTTAATGTTGAAATCTGGAGTGAATTAACTTAAAATTGCTTACAATGATCTTAAAATCCTGTGCTGGTTTTGTTGTGGCTGTAAATTAATTTCAACAGGGAGCTTTGGAGTCCTTGAAGAGACAGGGCCAAAAAAGAACAGAAACTGAGAAGAAAATGAATGAGTAGAAGAGTGGGCCGCGTAATGCTTCTGGCTAAGCCAGTCCATGTCTTAAATGAAGAGAAAAAGAAATTAGGCTTAACTGAAAACATATGGTATTGCACTGGGGAAGAGGTCTGCTTAAGAGGATCGTGGCAGGGTAATAAATAGAGACAGGAAAAGGGCACGTGTGGCGGTTTGGGTGCAGGATGGGGATTTTTTCTTTCTTTCAGGGCAGTGATACAGGCTGAGCTCCTTTAAAGGGACCAGTAGTGCAAAGTGAACCGTCTTAATCACGAAGCTCCTCATTGAACATTCAACCACACACACACACACACACACACACACGCATATATGCAACTAGGCCTTAAAGTGGCATAAGCCTCAAAACCCACACAATGCCATATTTCCTATTAAAATTGTATGTCTCTAATTATTACCATTAAACTAGGCACCCTTGTTGCACCCTATGTAATTTTGTAATTATAATTAGGATTTCTTGATCTTGTCTTGTTCCTTGTTCTCCCTGATATGACTGCTGAATTGAAATGCGTGTCTAAGTTTAATAATGACGCCCCTCTGGATAAAGATTCATACGGCACCAATTATTCTCTTTTCTCTGCAGATACATTTTATGTGGATTCTTCGCGATGTTGTAAACCTTTCTTTGAATTTATTCATCTTAATTTTTCATGATGCTTTGACTAATTGAATACAGCAACCCTCTTTCTGCATTTGTATTTTTTATGCTGCCTTTTGGATTGGAGTATTATGCATTCACAACCAATATTGTTACGTTTAATATTTAATCATTTAAAATTATGTAGGGGCCCCACTATATAAGATGGCCTTAACTACTATGTACTTGCATACAAAATAAGTATAATGTACGTATTGTGTTTATATTGTATCGCAAAACACTTTTGCTGATATTGAGGTGGATACGGGTAGAGTTAGGGACAGCTGTGGTGGTATGGGTAAGTTTAAGGGTAGGGTTAGGTGTAAGGGAAGTGCCAACAATGTAATTATAAATGTAACTACAGAAATGAATTAATGTAAGTACAATGTAAAAACATGTATGTACACAATAAGTGCATTGTATCAAATTATTAATTTAAATCCTAAAAATGAAATTGATGTCATTAATGACTCACCCTAATGTCGTTCCACGCCCGTAAGACCTCTGTTCATCTTCAGAACACAGTTTAAGATATTTTATATTTAGTCCCAGAGCATAATGCAGTCCATGCACACTATACTGTCCATGTCCAGAAAGGGAATAAAAACATCATCAAATTAGTCCATATGAGACATCAGTTAGTTACAATACATTTTGGTCGAACAATGTATGTGAATCGAACAATGATTCGGATCGCTAATGTCACGTGATTTCAGCAGTTTGGATCGCGTGTCAAACTGCTGAAATCACGTGACATTAGCGATCCGAATCATTGTTCGATTCACTGATTCATGGCCGTTTGAATCTTTATTTGAGGTTTGAAAACAAACGCGGAAGAGAAGACTGATGCTGAAAAAAGTCGTAGTTTTTGTTATTTTTGGACCAAAATGGATTTCCGATGCTTGAAGAGATTCTAATGAACTAACTGATGTCTCATATGGACTACTTTGATGATGTTTTTATTGCCTTTCTGGACATGGACAGTATAGTGTGCATACACTTGCATACGCTCTCGGACTAAATATAAAATATCTTAAACTGTGTTCTGAAGATGAACGGAGGACTTACGGGTGTAGAACGACATTAGGGTGAGTCATTAATGACATCAATTTCATTTTTGGGTGAACTAACCCTTTAAGGCCACCTAATATAAAGTGGGTGTGATATATTTGTATATTAGTTAATAAAAGTAATATTATTAGTAATAATAAATAAAGTGAAATATATTTTGATGTATTTAATAGTTAATAGTAATTTTCTTTGCTAATAGTATTTGCCGATCATTGTTGGTGTGAGCTATATCACATGTATTTCAATTTACAGATGCAAGTCCACAATTATATGGTGAAAAAAACATATTTTTGAGTGTTTTTGAAGCACATTGAGCTTGAAGGACAATTTTGGTACGTTGTGATCTTCTAGAAACTGAAACGGCGCCACAAATGTTACAGCTTATTGGATGTTTCCTCTGTTAGACATGTTACACTTTTAGGTGGAGTGTGTCTTCACTACAACACAAGTAGCAGACCTGCAATAAAAACCGAAAACTTAGTGGAAGCTGCTCACCTTTCAGTCTTTAATGTATTCACTGATGCAGTCATGGAGACTGTAATGTCAGCTCCTTTTTAGTGTGAATCTCCTCTACATTAAATGTGAGCCCTTATAAGACCCAGAGGGGCTCAGCAGTCTATTTTTCGATGATGTTGTCAGACATGTTGCTGGTTCCCCAGGAGAGAGGCAGAGTAATCAGCCTTTTCATCTCTAGAGGAGAAGAGCCAGGTTCAGTGTGACGCTGTCACTTCCACTGGCCCAGCCAAGACTCACTCGTCTGCGCATACGCTCCTTTGCCCTCCTTCAAAAAACTGCTGGCTCCAGAAACTAACATTAAAACAACACCAAGTGTGATGTTTGTTTAATGGGATGCTCCAATTTGACACGTGGAATGATTTAAAAGCAGCATCTTGCAGTTCTGCAGCACATTAAGGGATTTGTTTGTTTTTAGGTTCTGAATCATGAGGCTGAATGTACCACTTTTTTTTTTTTTTGAACGAGTATAGCTTCATAGAATTTTAAGAAGGAAAAACACATTTGGAGATTTTTTTCTTTATTTCAGTTTTGCTGATGGATTGGAAATTGGTTTTGCTTGCTTTTAAGGGAAAACAGCTGAAACGTATCACATTTGTTTATTTTTATTGTTATTAGAAGCAGTTTGGAAGTAAATTGCATAATGGGAACATGGCACCTGGGTTTATAAATGCAAGTGGCTTCAGGCTTAATACCTAGCCAAATGCCAGTTTAGCTGAAGATCAAAACCAAGACTTGTTTTATTAAAGAGCAAATTGCCTTGATGGCTTTAATTCACTTTTTCTTTTCAAAAGGTTGATTCACAATCCCTTTTCTGTGTGTAGGTGTTGGAACAATTGTTCTGTTCGGCGCACCTCCCTAAAATAGCAGACGTACCAGGCTTGTAAGAAAATTAGCGAATTTAATTTCCTTGAGTAATGGAAATGTCATGCACCATTTAATAAAAGTCCATGAAAAAAGGCAACATTCTATGCAGTGCAGATAGCTGAGCCCTGTGGATTTGAAAGTTACACTGTTGCTTCGTTTGATGTTTTCTCACAATTTTGTTTCGTTTTTCTGAATTTGATTTCAAATTAATCTGAACAGCTTCGATGTAAATACGAAAATGAGAGTTGTTTGGTGTCCCCCCGAAACTCACAGCGCAGCAACTTGAGCGACCAGATAACTGCTTCCTTTTAAAGCGTGAATTATTCTACCTTTATGAGTTTGTCTCATCTTCAAGGTCAGAAATGTAATTTTTGCTCTTTCAAAGGGTTATAACCTTAAAAGGGAGCCTACATCCCAGGTGATTAATGAGAGACTCCTGCATTTGATGTTTCAACGCTGACATTTTAAACTTTAAATATTTTATATGCACACCTAGAAAAGAAAAAAAAATGAAGATACGCATTCATGTGGAATAAACGGTATTGCGGAGAAGAAAGGCCTGGCCGGGTATCATTTTAATAGAACAGTTAGAGTGCAATGGTTTTTCTTGGTGATTTTTATTTGAGGTTTTTATGTGTGCGCAAGCTGATTTAAAGGCACACTAAATCATCTGGGATGGGGAGTAGTGGATTATGCATTTAATCAAGTAGCAGGCCTTGGAAAAGTGGCTGGCCGAGCCACTAGGGCATCAGCTTTAGGCCCCAGAATGTTTTGCTTGTCCTTTGAGTCTGCTTTATAAAAAAAAAAAAAAGCCATTTTCACCTCCATCTGAGGTGAAATAAACTCTGGCCGAGATGTCAGAGTGGGAGGGAGAGTATCCTCCAATGCACCGGGTTACTTGTGCTTCAAATACACTGTAGGATTTTCCGCATTTTCATGATGCACACGATCCTATTAGTTAGCAAAGAATGGAATTGGGCCGATCTGCTTGTTATTAAAATTTCTGGCCCTACCACATTTGTTTTGAAAAAGCTTTTAGGGGCCTGGAAGAATGCTCAAGCCTGTGCCCATCATCACATCTAATACGTTTTTTATATGTGGCATAATAAAAGCCTGGAGAATGGAAACCTGCTACCAGGTATAAGAATACTGCAGTTAGCCATAAAAGCCATAGCAATCTGCCTTTCACACAACCGCTGCCTCAATCTTACCATCATTGAGATATCCCAATGAAGACCGTTTCTCGGGACTATATCATGGGGTCAGAGCCAGATTTGCAGCTCTGTGACATGTCCAAAAGTTGCATCCAGACGTGCTCGCATTTTACGACATATTTCTACCGTGTGCTGGGTTTGGGGGGTGGGGGGTGATACGGTACGCAATAGCACCTTGTTTGATGTAGGACGGTCGACGGGTAAGACCACAGTGATTTCTTGTTCATAATACATTCCCATTATTGCTGGTCCATTGAAAATTAATATGTGCTTAATGCTTGATGACTTGCATTTTCCTGGAGGACAACAAAGCTTTTAGCTCACTGGTTAATTTATACATGACAGTGCTTAGCCTGACACTGCTGTAAAAATGCATGAGGCCTTCATTACAGCCAGTGGCCGCGAATTAGCGGGAAGTGAGATAGAAGCTACAGAAAGTTCTGGAATGTTCCACAATGATGTGTTATGCTTCCAAGAGTTTCTGTTTACTTGAATTGATTTTCTAGGTAAACCCGTTTCCTCCTCAGAATAAGACAGAACATGCAATCGATGAAGTTTTAAATAAGAAGTCATCCTGTGAGATATAAAGCCACAACGTCATTTGAAGAGTTGTTTGAACTGCAAAAAATGCTTTTCTTACTTAGTATTTTTGTATCAAAATATCAAAATATTACATGAAGAAACATTTACAAGTAAAAATTGTCGTCTTGTTTTGGGAAAAAATAAAGAAAGCAAAATAATCTGCCAGTGGGGTTAGCAAAATAATCTTGTTTTCTGTTTGAATTAAGATTATTTTGCTTACCCCATTGGCAGATTATTTTGCAAATGGGTAAGCAAAAGGGGTAATGGGGGCTTTTTTCTTCTTTTTTTTATGTTAAGCAAAAACTTGAGGTATTTTTTCCCAGAACAAGATAAGTAGTCTTGCTTGTCTAGTAAATACTTCTTATTTTTTGAATATTTAGATGTTTGGACTAGAAACAAGACAAAAATACTAAGTAAGAAAAGCATTTTTTTGCAGTGTGAGTGCAGTATATAGACAAAATGTAAGGTCAGTGAGATATTTTGAAATGTTTTTGAAAAAATTCTCTTATCAAGGCTGCATTTATTACTTCAGTGTCACATTATCTTTCATTCTGATATGCTGATTTGGTGCTTAAGAAGCATTCCCTATTATTAATGTTAAAAACATTTGTTCCGCTTTTTAAAATATTTTTTTATCTGAAGGAAAAATGTGATTCCATATTTATCAGAGCTGAATGATAGCCAGGGGTCAAAATTCTGTGGTAACCTTTATTTTTTAGCTTTTCATTTTTAATTTTTAATTTTTTTTATAACTATTGAGACATTGCCAAATAAGTTATCACTAAATATTTGGTTATATGGGCTGTCTGTGAGCCTTATAAGATAAGTGACATGCACTTTTTCTGTATACGTACTTTGTTCTTTATAAAGCACTTAGAAAGGCAAAGGTGCATTTAATAGGATTTACAAACAAACATTGTATATCAGGGCTGGGTTTGTCTTCTCCTTCTATTTGCTCCTGGGGGGGATTAAATCCGTCAATCACGTTGACTGACGGCTCTCAAATCACATGTTTGCAGCAAAGTGACTGATTTTTGTCGGCCCTTGTCGGAGAGAGAATGGCGTTATCGGAAGCACCTTGTTTGGAGATGCGCAAAACTGCTAAACCCGCAATTCATGAGAGATCTGTTTACAATCTGCCCTGGCCGCTAACGGCTAAGCAGTGTGCAGCGGAGCATTATGGGCCGCTTCAAGGAGAAGAGCGAGTGATTACATCCTCAAATAGCTGCCTTGTCTGTTCTAACCTCTTTAGAGGAGAAAGAACATAGTGAGCTGAAAGATATTATCTTTATAGCGCACACACCCCGTCATGCACAAGAAATGCTTCAAGTCCTGTTTTAGGGGTAATCTTGCTGTATTTAGTTAATATCATTGAGGTATTCATACATTAGAAGAAGAAAAAAACTCCTATCGGATTCATTTTTTGTTATATACTCAATCTTGTGCCGTTAAGTCATTTGTCAGTGGCAATTCGATGTCTGAAGCTTGACAGCTCTGCCGCTGCTGCTCCATTGATAAAGTGTCTTTTTCAAGACCATTATTTCCAATCTTCCAATTACATGCTAGTTAGTTTTATAGACTGAGGCTGGCTTAAAAAACAAGGCTAAAACAGCTGCAAATTGATCATTCTGAACTAATTTGTTACTTTTCCCTCTCAATGTGGAATCCTTGAGGGTGTTTGCATTGAATGCACACATATTATCAGTTGGATTACCATATTAACCCTTTCCTCGACCGCGGTCCTCTGTTTCCCTAGTATTTTTAGTTTTCAGTCAAATGCAAGAAGAATAATAGGGTTCTGTTGCTTTAAAAGTGGACCAGCTATTTTATTTAGCTGGCTTTGTGGGCAAGGCCACATCTTATGTCTTAAGTCAATCACTGTATATTGTGTATTGGTTCATACATTAAAGCTATAGGATGATGCAAACAGCAGATTAGATTGCACTGTCCATTAAATGTTTTTAATAGTGAAGTTGCATTAGAGTTTTTTTTTTTTTTTTTACAGTAATAAATACATCACTTATTGAAGCTTTTTCCCAGTAGAGGCCAAACTGCATTAGTACATTGATCATTAGTATACAGGAAACACGCATACATCTAATGTATATTGTGTTGGCTATACGAAACAAGCTTTTTTGAATGAGTTTTCTTGTAGTAAACTGCGTTAATTTGCAGCAAGTTATTCCATTCAGGTCGAAACGGGGAGCATTACAGAACAGGGAGAGGACTGTTTATGCCAAAGCTCTTGCCGCTCAGCGTCGGTCGCTCTGATCTATACGACCCCTTTGTAAATAAATCTTCACAAAGTGCAAGCACGAATTTTATCTGAAATGTGGTATTTAGGAGATTCAGAGTGAATGATGATATGTGACAATCAGTCACAGCAATTAGTGTAACTGTTAAGAGCCCTTTTTGTTTTCTCTCACCCATACAGAATGTCACAAATAAATCCTCGCTTGCATTTGCATATTAATTGGATCGGAGACGTCAAGCATCTTTCATTAAGCAAAATGATCTGCATATTTGGAGACATAAAATAGTTTATTTCGACGTGGGAAAAGAAGTCATTGAAAATTGACCGCACATATGATGTAAACTTTGTTGATGGAGCCTGACAGCTTAACCCCTTAGGTGCCAGGCGTAACCGTAGTGATGGGCTATTGTTATTGAGACAAAGCTGTAATTGCAACATGCAGAATTAGGCATTGAGAAAGCCTAAATGAGACGTCGCCCGGACAAGATTCTTATAGCGTGTATGTTTAAAAACGCCTTTTCCAGTGTTGTTGTTTAAAGCGGAGGGTTTAGTCTTTGCTTTTAGTGTCGGGGGAGGTGTATGAAGAAAAAGATCAAGCCAATCAAGCACAGGGCATTTCAGGTTATCGCAATGTAAGTTGTCCGTCGATTAGACGAGTTAATGTGCAAATTCAGTGCAGAAAGAAAAAAAGACATTATTTCGAGTGATTAACTTATGATCTTCGGCTCACAATGGAAAGGCAAATTATCTGTTTCTTTGTATCGCCCTGCATAGTTTGTTTAACCCTAGCGTTCGGCGAGCCAATATTCTCTCCCTTTAAATGTGTCAGATGAAAAGCAAATATAATGGAGGACTAATTTGAGATGGCAAGCAGAATGGACCTGGAGGGAAAAGAGTGTTGTGTGTGTCAGACATCGCAAAGCTTTTGTTTTCTGCCGCTGCCTTCCATTCTAAAGGGAAAATCGACACTGGTTTTGGTTCGATATGATTAAGGAAGAGAGAGGACGGTAATGGAAGGGCTGTGTATCGCGGGGTCTACATGGTTAGGGGCTAGACTTGTGAATAATTTGATTAGGTTGCAGGGGAATATATCTGAAGGATTATGTAAATAGCCTTGCCCCCATGCAGAATTCTTTTGAACTCCTCAGAAGTCGCATCTGCCGGGGTCGGCTGCCAGACAGGACGGCCGCCTTCGCGTTGGCTGATTCCTCTGTGTTTCAGCAAAGTGTTTAAAGGTCATATTGAGAACAAACAACGCTGGCCCCGATACAGCTTATAGGGCCTCCGTCTTAAACGACTCAAATTTATCTTTTGTCGATTAAAAATGAGTGATGATTACGAATGCATAAACATTCACCCGCAAAGATGGCGCTTTAATGCGTTTATTGTCCTAGAATAATTAGTCTTCGTCATCATCTTAGCGCATTTCCAGCTTTAATACTCTCTTTAATGCAATGCATGGATATTCAGAAGCAGTTTCCACTCTCTCGTTTCACCTCTTTGATTATGAGATTTTTCCCTTGGCCTTATTTGGTGCATTTCTGGGTGGGGATGTGTTTGTATGGAGCACTATGGCAACCAAAGTCAAGGTGACCAAGACCATGTTGAACACATTAGATTAGCAGAACACAGAAGCAGAGACAATGCAGCTTGCACAAAATGCAATTTATCTGGTGCCTGATTGTGGGCCTTTCAGAAAGCAGCCCTGCTCTTCTGCCTGCCGGTGGATTTATTGCAGAGTAAGTCTTACCACTCCTCTCCCCGTCTCATGTTGTGACTGTGTGCTGCTTGGTTTGCTGAATGACTAGCTGGAAGAACATTTTGGCCAGTTAAGGATAAAGAGAATATGTGTTGATGGTTCTGGGACAGGAATGTCTGTGAACAGAGAAATTTAGTTCAGACACGTTGTGAGCGCCTGGGATGCATCTTCATCCACTTTTTTCCCTTATTAAGAAACTTTCTTGAACTGAAATGCACATTTTTTGCTCTTGTGTTAGAATGTTTATATTGTTGCTAGAGGAGTTACTATGCAGAGCAACCGGCCATGTTTATCTTGAGAGGTGAAAAAAAAAAATGCAGTGTCAAGACGGTTTGTGACTTATACATACAGGGATGCTCTTTTGAATGAGGAATGAAGTAGTTTAGCGAGATAAAAAATGTTGAATACATGTTATAAATTTCGCAGGTGTTTTAAAGCCACGCACGCAGAAAGCTTTTTTTATGAGAACTGTATCCTTCTTAGGATTTGATGTATTTGATTCCTGAGAGGCAGAGGCATTTGATTTGTCTGGTTTATGATGATCAGAAAACATTTTTCATATCAGGTTGAATCTTACAGAAACGTGTACAGGATACATTTGACTACAAAATCAAAAGGGGGGAATAAATGAAATCATATTTTCATAAAGAAAAGTTGACTTTTAAGGGAATTATTATTTTGTAAAATATTTTCATGATAATTAAGCACATTTTCCCCTAAATTACTATAATTATTCTGAATGTCTTAATGCCTTGTGTGTGTGTGTGTGTGTGTGTGTGTGTGTGTGTGTGTGTGTGTGTGTGTGTGTGTGTGTGTGTGTGTGTGTGTGTGTGTGTGTGTACTTGTTTATATTACATGGTGTCCCCACAATGTAATATAAACCTGAGATCACCTACATTGTTGGGACCAGCCATCGGTCCCCACAATGTAAATGGATTTATAAACATACTAAATTATGTTTTTTTGAAAATGAATGCAGAATGTTTTATTTGATGGGTAGGTTTAGGGGCAGGGGCAGTGTAAGGGGATGGAATCTACAACTCTGTACAGTGTCAAATCCATTATGCCTATGGAAAGTCCCCACAATTCACAAAAACCTAACGTGTGTGTGTGTGTGCGTGCGTGTGAGCGCGCACTTGTTTTTTCTCTCCGGGTGGGGACTTCAACATGAATGCACACAGACTTATGGGGACTTGTCACTGTGGGGGCATGTATTAAGGTCCCCATGAGGAAACAAGCTTATAAATCATACAGAATGATTAATTTTTTTAAATGTAAAAATGCAGAAAGTTTTGTGATTGGTAGGTTTCGGGGAAGGGTTAGTGTAAGGGTATACAGTCTGTACAGTAAAAAAAACAATTACACTTATGGAGAGTCCCCACAAGGATAGTAAACCAGACATGCGTGTGTTGCATTTAAGTGGGTCTCATTTTCCTCAACAAAATGTAATTTCTTTTTGAGCTTGGTCTTGTTCCTGACAGGCTTTGTGAGATTCACCCATACAGTTTATTGTCACAGGCAGAATCAGGACCCACGTGAACAATTTCCAAAACAGCTAAATGCCACTAATTTTGGCAGCTGGTTTCAAGCGCAGCTCCTCCCAGGCAGCACGTTAAATATCAGTGATAATTTATGCTCCCCTCTGTGCTGTGGCCGGGGCTGCACTTTGCGTTAAAGCACATGGCTGTTAAGAAGGGAAGTGTTAAAGAATGCTTCATAGAATCTGCGCTGTGGCTTGCCAATGTTAAAAGTAATCGCTTTGGCAGACGCTATATTTGAAACCTTCAAACGCGTCTAACTTTACATAAAGTAGAAAACCCGAGAACTCTTAAGCTCAGTGTTCTCTGTTTTGCCAAGCACACCGTCTGTCCCTGTCTTTCAGTCTGTCCGATCAGGGGTGTAATGCACGAGTGTCTTTCCTGTACGTGAGTATGCCCCACTCACTGCCGTATGAATTCTGGGACTGTTTTACACTCTCTCTCTCTCTCTCTCTCTCTCTCTCTCTCTCTCTCTCTCTCTCTCTCTCTCTCTCTCTCTCTCTCTCTCTCTCTCTCTCACTCTCACTCTCACTCTCACTCTCACTCTCTCTCACAGTCTGGGGTTAGGGTCTCTCTGTACTATCGGTGGCCTTGCACCGGCTGTGGAATGTACGGCACAAGTCATTGCTCCGGCAGGAAGTGGGGAGCATACTGAAAAGAGTTTAAAAACACATTCTGCTTATGGATATCTCAGTTGTTGGGCTTGAGAAAAGCAAGGTCTCTGCTGAAGCGGTCGCAGTGGCTGAGTGATTTAAAGGGGACAGCTGGATAACAGCATTTCTATTCGGTTTTTATTCAATCTTTTCTGCTAGGAGAGCTCATTTTGCAGTTGCCGTATGGTTTGTTATAAGTGTGTGTTGGGTGTGAGGTTTAAATAGGATGGGGAAATCTGAAGGGGACTTGCTGTTTTGTTAAAAACTGGGAGAAAAAAAGCAGGAAAAAGCAGGAAATTGCAACTAGGAGACAGGGCTACATTTATCTGCTTCCTTTTCAAAATCTCAAGGAAAAATGGAAAGGAAAACAACATTTCTCAATAAGGGTCAGGGAGCATTTCTTCTGATTGGAAAAGAACGTAACTAACCTTGGAAGAAGAAAAGAATTGATAGAGAGTTTGGTTAAGGGTGTTGTATGTTTTATTTAGGCCTCGGTACTCACTGTTCCCAATGCACTGTAAACATGTCAAACTTTTCAACTTTAATTGCTGTGTTAAAGAAGTAGTTCAACCAGAAATTACAAAACTTATAAAGAGATGGCTACAGGGTTGATTGAGCGTTCCAGCCTTCCCTCATAGCAACCAATAGTGTGGATTTGGGGGCGGGCTATCTGTTAAATTGACCAATGTCAGTCATAGATGAGGATTTAAGCAAATCATTATTTTTTTAATTTGGACACACTAGAGTCATAGATTCTATAGATCACTTTTTAAAATGTAAATATATAATTATATTAAAAAAATACATTAAAGACTTTTGTAATGTTACAAGATTTGTACTTAAAGGTGCCCTGCCACACGTATTTCATTACTTTTGTGGTAATGTCTGAAGTTCTACCATGGACAAAAAAATGCCTTCAACGAGCTAAGCTGCCTGACTCTGATTGGCTAACAGCTAGCCAATGAGATCCTGGCTGTCAGCATTCTTTACCCAGCACGACAAGTAGAGTAACCTTTTACTATCGTCTGGAATCGCTGCAGAAATGGCTATATATATTACATTCAGCCATCCTTGCTGTATACAAAAACGGTCACTGGGCTAGACGAATTCTGTGGGCGCGGTCTCAACTGGGCGAGCTCATGAATAGTAATGAGCTCAGGCAACACCATGTCAGACTGACCAGCTTTTGTAAATGGCCTGATTTCTCTGTTTATTTCTTTTCAGTGGCTAGACAGAGGACGAGGTAGCAGTTCATTTTCACATTCACGACATAACACAAACACATATGGACATAACATATTTAGAAAAAATAGGTTTTGTGTGGCAAGACACATTTAAAATAAATGCCATTCCTTTTAGCTTTCTATTTTTCAAAGAATACTTAAAAATCAATGTAATAAAGTTCATAAATATGGGAAGGAAGGAGGCGGGAACCGGCGAACATTCAACTACTTTTATTAAATTAAATAAAATCCATCATGGACGACTACTCGTGCACACACAACAAGACGCAAACAAAACTCAATGTAAAGTCCAGGCCTGGTCCTCTCTCGTCCTTGACTGAGTCGCTCGTCCTTAAATGCCTCCGAGCTCCCCCATGAGAGGACTCGAGACCGATGTGGCTCGCAGGTGACGCTCTTTCGCAATCACGTCCCCGGTCTCACTCGCTCCTCCCATGTCTCTCGCTCGTTCACCACGCCACAATCACAGTTTCCACAAAAAAATATATATATTAAGCTGCACATATATATTTACATATACATATATGTATCTGTTTTCAACATTAATGACAATAATAAGAAATGTTTCTTGAGCTCCAAATCAGCATATTATGATTATGTGACGTGAAGACGTGAATTCTGTTTTGCCATTTTGCCACTTTAAAATATGTTAACTCTTTCCATGCCAAACACGGAATTTTCTGGGTTTCTGTGTTTTCACTGTTAGATGCTAGAGGGCACTATTATGCATCTTCTAAATGAGTACTGAATCTCCTGATCAAAATACACGCGAGTAAGACGCAGTAAAACGTGCAATCCTTTATTTTTCATATGCATATGAAAAATAGCGTGATCATCAACATTAAACATCATATAAATCAAAACTGCCTAATGTTAGTGGTTAGCTACAGGACTGTGCAAGTAGTAGGGGTGTTGATGGACTCATCTGTGTTTTATCATGACTCTGAATCTGATCTGGAAAAAGTCTTTCACAAAAATGTGATTTTCTCAGCTTCTGTTCAAAATGTTGCTTTTTTAAATGAAACTTACCCATATTCAAGTGTTGATAAAAAAGGAATGCTAGAAGCTAGAATAAAATGTTGTTGTTTTTTAAGAAGAGGGTTAGCTCTTTCTTTTGATATATTGCATGCTCAGATATTCATAGAACAAAATATTCTATGGGCTATTAAATTTTGGTGAAAATGGTCAAAAACCCTGGCGGTTGCTGTCAACTAAAAACAAAACAAAACAACAACATTGGCGGGGAAAGAGTTAAATAAAAAACACTTAATTTAAATTGTAATAATATTTCACAGTATTACTGTTTACGTCAGTTTTGATCAGCTTTGGTGAGATATATTGTTGGCCCAGCTGAGAGATCACTCCATAGTCAGTCACCACGTGAGTATGTGTGTAGCCTATATAATAACAAGTAATCCTTGTTAGAAGTCACCTAGATAGTTGTTCATGCTTTGCAGCATTGTGTGTGTGTGTGTGTGTGTGTGTGTGTGTGTGTGTGTGTGTGTGTGTGTGTGTGTGTGTGTGTGTGTGTGTGTGTGTGTGTGTGTGTGTGTGAGGCAAGATATAGAGGTATTATTACCCCTGAGAGGTGAAAGGTCAAGCATTAAGCAAACTGCCTGCTTAGAGCTGTGCACTAGAGATCTCACTCCTCTGGCCCTGAAAATACTCTAGTGACTTGTCTAAATAATCAGGCAGTCCTCTAGCATAGATAACAGTACTGATAAATAAACACCAGAGGCTGAAGCTAAACACAGACAGCGCTATAAGAACTCGCGGCCATTCAGTTCTTCAAAGCGTGGGGATTTGTAGCGTGTCAAGTGCTCGGACCCGTCTAAGGGGTTAATTTGTTTCTCTGGTTAGTGCTGCATGAGACTACCTTTGGTCCAGAGTGCTTTTCGCCTATTATGTTTTTTGACCTTCTAAAAAGGAACAGTCGGTTTTGACCTCATTCATGAAAAAAGGGGGAAAACAATGGGCTGGGTGGGTGAAGGAAGTCACATCGTATCAAAATGAGATTAGAAACTAAAGAAAGAGCATTAAAAAGCCACCCTTAATAAATACTGAAAACCACACTAATAAACCTCTTGACATTTAAATAAATTGATTTTAAAAAAAGCATTCAAGAATTTGTCCTTTGCAAGATGCCAAAAAGTATGTTCCATTAGATATATCTAAACATCCTTAAAACAATAAAGTTACTTGAAAGCTAAATTATTTGTATTTTTTTTTTTTGTAAAGCATTGCTTCCCATTTGGTTGTTACCAAGGGGGTAATGATGCATCGCTATATCGGGATATAAAAATGCAACGATATGTATTGTTAAAATAAATTATATGATTTGAGAAATAGAGTTAGTTTTAGCCAAGGCTCAGCTTACTGTATTTATAAGATATAATTCACCCAAAAATGTCATGAAGGCCTAATCACTAGACTGAGTAAACCCAGCCTGATCTGCCGGCGATTTGATTTCACCTGGCAGCGCAGTCTGGAAACCTGTACATTCCTTTCTACTGCTTCTGTTACACTTTTGCAGGAACCAGTCACAGACTGGCTTATCCACCTGGCACGCTTTTGGGTTTAACACATTAACATGAGGATGGATAGAGAAACGATGGGTCGTTGCCTGTTGATTCACACCTCTTGTTGTCTAATTGGTTGAAGGACTATCCAATTGCATACAGAATCATTTGAATTATGCTCGTTTATCATGCTTTTTATGGTCTGATTGGTTGAAGGAGTATTTCATTACATACAGAGTCATTCAAATAATGCCAGTTGATAGCGCCTCTTGTGCAGTAATTTTAAATTGAGCCAGACAACCTAATCACCTTTGTCATTTCAAATCATAAATTGTAAAAAAAAAAAAAAAAAAAAGATGTACAGTGCCCCTACACTATCTTCCACTGAAGAAAAGTGAAGCCACCAATGTCAGAATATGGCGCTGATATCTTGCACTGAGTCTGCACAGTGAAGAGCAGGAAGTAGAGCCGCGATATCAAAACCCCGCCCACACTCTGTGAGTACTTTTCACTGCAGAAAAACTTGTTATGTCTGTGTGAAATATGGAAATGTAGAAATTAAAGGTAAAGCTCCAATCTTCCTGTAAATTCTGAAAAAAAGTCTGTTGGTGCCTCAGTGACAATTTCCCAGAAGCCGTCAATCTCAGCTGTAAATCAGGATGTCACACCCCCCGTTTTTATCGCATCAAATACTAAATCAAAACTAAAACCTTATAAAATAAAAAAATTATCTTACATCAGCGTGATAATGACCTAAAATGACAAAGTGTTATTTGATTGTTTAGATTGTCTAATGTCTTATTAGAATACATGGAGGGGGTGGGATTTATGAGCTATATTATGAGCTTTGGCTTCACTTTTCAGGATGTGTGGGGCATGCTTTTCTTTCAACTTCCAAACACAAATGTAGATGTTTTTTATGAACCCTGAGAGATTTCTGTCCCTCTATTTAAAGTCCATTCCTTTAAAACTTCCAGAAAAATGTCATAAAGGCATCGTAAAAATAATAAATCGAGTGTCTAATCCAAATCCAGGTCTTTTGAAGAGACAAGATGGCTTTATATGATGAACAGATTTACAACAGTGCGCGTACTGTAGTAAACGCTGACATTCAAATGCTTGCGTGAAAACAACATGAGAGTGAGTAAATGCAGAATAACCTTTTTAGATGATCTAACCAATACTAACCATAGAGTTTGGGAATAGTCATTTTGACATGCTTTCTTGCGATTAGAACTGTGATTGATCGCCTGAAGCACACGTGTACTGGAACGGCACTCCTCAAAGTGAAAGCGCAAACATTTAAATCACCATATCACATTTAGTTTTAGTAGGATGATTGTTCAAAGCGTTTTAGATGCCTTATTATTTTATATGTAGTGCATTAATAGTGGGAGAGGCGGAACATAGCGATCACTGGGAGAGTCTGTGTGCTTGGCCTGTCAGAGTAAAAGATCCAACGAATATCTGCAATGAAAGAAAAATGTAAGTTTCAGTGACATTGCTACATAGTGACATTAAACTACTCTATATAATATTTTACATAATGTATAATAATGCAGTGGGGGAATATTTGTGGGTCCTGCTAATAATAAAATAGTTTTTATTTTTGGTTTAAAGGCTTAAAATATCACAATAGTATCGTATTGTGAGTTCAGTATGGGGATTTGTATCGAATCGTGACATGAGTGTATCATTACACCCCTAGTTACTACTCAAACCCGTCTGTGGTGGAAAATGTTCTGTAGACTCCGTCCATTACTGGATTCAGTATCAGCATTTTAACACTATGTGCTACTTTGTTGCAGGAAAATATCCCGGTCTCTGTGGGGGGCAGAAAGAAAGAGGGAAAGAAAGACAGAGACAAAGAGAGCACATTATCACACATAGTCAAAAGATCTCCAAATGCTTCAGGTCCCATATTAGGTAATGAATCTCCAGCAGAAAGCAAGTTAATGAGAAATATATTGACACGCTGGTGTTACTGTGGACCTGTAGCAGGAACAGAGTAACAGAGTCTGTTTACGGCTGTTACACTGTGTGCTAAAGCCGGGACATGAGTAAGACTGAAAACAGAAGCTGTTTTATAAGAGTTACGTTTGAAAGACAAATATATATTCATTTTCAATGTTAGCTTCAAAGTCTTTTGAACCCACATGAAATAAATGTCCCAAATGACAACCTTAAAATCTCAATGGTTTCTATTAGATAGATTTCACAGATTGACATCCTGCTGTAATCTCCTGTCATATCTCCTCTAGACTTTCAGATAAAATCTCAACCATGTCAGATTTGCTAAGATAACAAAGTCTACAAAAGTCAGAGATATTTCTCATCAGATACTTTCAGGACAAGATAATCGAGGATAGTGTTATGTCAACGCCTGTCTCATTTGTTTTTATGAAGTATTTCTCCTGAGGATTTCTTGGAGAATCATCTAAAATTAAGGGGTCTCCATTGTATCTCCTAAGCTAAGAAAGAGCAGTCTTTAAGCACTGCACATTTAATTTGTAGGAGCAGACTGGTTGTTATTTAATCTATTGTATTTTTGGTGGCTGAAAAAGAAACGCAAACTTGGAGCCCTACATCATTTGTTCAGTGTGTTTTGCTGGCACACAGACAGGAACTCTCATGGTCACACTTGTGGAGAGATAGCTGTCTGTTTTGTAATGCACCTTACTTGAATTTTGTTCTATTTTTGTCAACATTTTCTCTTCTAAATGGAGGAAAGAGAGGCCGGAGCGCTGCATGCGTCACGGCTTCTGTTTTAGGAAAAGTGACACTCTGCCTTTACAGACTCTTCAGAGTGCTGAGATAAGGAATTTAGGGGCTTTATCTGAAATGCCACGGTTTAATTTAAAGGGGTGAGGCACTTAGGATCTGGCACCGGCCTTTCAGTCTAGTGATAAATTTGCAAGAAAGTGGAAAAGATTGGAGCCCGGAGAGCAGATTAGTGGGATACAAATATAGAAGTGACATTGTAGTGGGTATTAGTCAGGTGCTCGTCTGAGCGAGTGGCCGGCCTCTGATAGGCTGAAGTTTATGGCTGCTGAACGATTGATTGGTGTGCCAGATTGATTGGGCCAGTGAAGCATCGGTCGTTTGTGTTTCCCTTAACTACTGCCTGCCGCCTCTCCGTTTCCTCCTCCTTCCGTCATTTTTTTCCTCCCTGATTCTCTCTCCCTCTCTCGCTCTGCAACAGTTGGTGTGTGTTCATCTTGGCTGTTCTCCATGGCCTGTTTGATGTGGTTTCCAGAAGTCTTGATCTGCAGTCCCTAGCTACACTTTTTGTCATCGCTAGACCTGCTGTCTCTTTAGCCTCCATTGACTCCTTTTAACCTCCTCCTGTCTCCCTCACATTTAAACAGCTGTTTGCCTCCCCACCATCATGCTAAAGATGATAATGCTCCCGTTTTCCTCTCAATGTTTCGTTCTGGCGTACAGTGCTGATTTCAGTTGTTGTGTATGTGAGGAACACTTCAGTGGAAAAAACATTGAGGCTGTGCCTCAGACATTACACCCACAACCCATTCGGTGACCATCAGATGTATATTGCACACAAAACTAAAGACACAATCTGAAAATTGCAAGTTCCAATCTGATTGGTTGACTATATGACTTGCAGGTGACAGTTAGCACTTGAGGAACAGTCAATCACTTTTTGTTTGCCAGATTACTTATATAAAAGCTTAACATACTTGTATGGGTTAATTTTTTTTAAAGGGTTAGTCATGAATGAGTTACGAAAATTCTGTCATGAATTACTCACCCTCATGTAGTTCGACACCCATAAGACACTTTTTTCATCTTCGGAACACAAATGAAGACAATTTTGTTGAAATCTGATGGCTCAGAAAGGCCTCCATTGACACCAATGTAATTTCCTCTCTCAAGACCCAAAAAAGGCACTAAAGACCTTGTTACAAAGTCCATCTCACTACAGTGGCTCTACAATAATTTTATGAAGCGATGAGAATCATATCTGTGCAAAAAACAACAACTAAATAATGACTCATATAGTGATGGGCCAATTTCAAAACAAAGCATCGAAACCGTTATGAATCAGCATTCATTGATACACTGATTCTTAAATATATGGGGTTGATAAAGTTTTACTAAATGTTTCATACATAAAACGTATACATTATTTTATTAACCCATGCCATTCTGTTATTGTGGGACAGTCCATTTCAGATGTCCCAGCCCCATTTTAAAACAAAACAAAATTAACCTTGGTCAGTCACTGTCTTCCTGCATAAATGAACAGTTCTTTAGTTGAATAAGATTTATTAAGGGACCACTAAAAAGACAAAATTCCCGTTAATGTAAGGTATGTGGAGGCCATCCATTTTTTTTTCTATGTAGGCTCTAGGCAACATATGAATGATTTGCTCTCCCTTACTGTCTCTTGCAAGACAAGGCTAGGTAATAAGTGTTTAAGGCTTTTTGTTGATGTTTTGGTGCTCAACCTTTCCACAGTCAACTTAACTGATGGCTTTCTGCTACCGGATTGATTTTTGTTGTCAGTAGATATGGCTGAGCGCTGAAAATATGCGTAAGCTCAGCCAAATCTCTCACCAACGTCAACCGCTGCTGATTCTCAAAGTGCCACCGAGGGTTGTGTTACTTGTGGGCATTTTATCAAGCCTCCTCAGACATGCAACTCAGCACTACATTCCTCACTGAAGAGCATGCCATATTTTCCATCCAGAGAGAGAGAAAGAGAGGGTACAGAGGGAAACAAATGGCCATAGACAGGCAGTGTTGATTCAGAGGGACGTTCGGAGAAGAGTCACTGACCCTACATGGGCACCTTTCCTGCATATACCAGCACGTATAAGGTAAACCGATAGCCGGTTGAAATATCTCCCACTTACATAAAAGAGACAAAAGTGCAGACGGGACAGACATGGATTTTCTCACAAAGCTGACGAGGTCGTGCATTGGAAATAAATAGTCTATGCCAGGCACATTCAGTGGGTGTTGTGTGGAGCGTGGGTCACCCTTCCTAACGCCTGTGTGTTTGTGAAGCAGGAGCCATTGTAAACAGAAGGGGGTCTTTATGGCTGTACACACATGCACTGTTTGGAGTTCTAATATATGCTTCTCTTCACACACTCAGTCTAGTTATGAACAAGAGTGACAACTGCATTCCATAAAATCACAGTCTTCCTGAAATCAGAGCTCGGGATTCAAATGATAAGGAATTAAAAAATTCTGGTTTCTTAACTATTCCATTGACAATTCATTTAGTACTTTCAAGGAATACATATTCAGGGAAATGTATTGACAAATAATGAGATAATTACAACAATTATAAATTGTATTTTTGCAGACTTGTAAACTTATATTATATTAACCATTAAATTGCAATAAATATATATTATATACAACAATTCAACATATAATTTAATACATAAATAGTAATATGTTTAATTCATTTTTTATTTTATTTTATAAAATACTACTTATGAAACCCATAAAGTTCTATGTCAATAGTCTTAATAGTCACTGTCTTTCCAACAGCGATTCCTGAATTTGGATCAATGTGTCTTTTTCAGGCTAGTTCATTAAAAGAGTTTGTGTCACTTCACAGTGTTATTGCAATATCTTTGATGTTTGCTTTAGTTGTAGTTTAGTTTACTTAGAAAAGGAGTTTGACTTTATTCTTTCTGTTGTATGAACAGAGCCGTTTTTGTGTCACACCTGTTAGTAAATACAGTTGTCAGTCCCAAGCACTGAGTGTGTGAACATAACCAAAAATACACTTGAATATGAACATGAGGTTTACAGGTCTGAGCGGGTCTAGCTGATGTCCCAGATGGCATACTCCCAAAACGTTTTTTATTTAAAACTCACTAGATCCTCCTGACAAAGCTGGGATATCATCAAACCAGATTTGACTGTTAGTGAGCGTCACCTGCATGGCATACTAGTCTCGAGTCCCATGGTGAAGCTCTGGAAGGATAAAAGGTGGAGTGATGACAGTGTAGGATGAGAGATGACCATGCTGGGACTTTACATTATACAGACAGTCGTCCGTTTGGGGCTGCCGCTTTACTTCATTTCTTTGTTTATTTTGTGATTAAAGTTTTACGTTGAATATTTGCCGGTTCCCGTCTCCTCCTTCCCTGAGCCTTAAGCTTTGCTACACAGTTGTTGTTCTGAACTGGTTTAAGTAGTGATGGGGAATAGGAAGTGATATGTAGGGTCCCTTTCCTGCCCGAAGGGGAAGACCCAAGAGTAGGCTCTCGCTTTCAGGCTAAGCTAACATGTACAGGGAGCAGACACTACTGTCAGATCCCCCTCACCTCTTCCTGTCAGCCAGCGGCTACACGCGGTCAGGCTGCCGTGTGTGTTGGATGCTGTTGTTCTCTCACACAAACAGACATGGACACACAAATGTGTTACTATTTGCTGAAGTACATGATGCATATGTATCTTTTCTTTCTCGTATGTTCACTCACAGACAAACACTCTCAGACAAGGGCACTGGGAACTCCGGCTATTTTTAGAATATTACATTACTCTTACTATTTCTGCAGTATGTAGCAAAGGGTCAAAGTTGGCATAGTAGTTGGTTTGCATGGTTTGCCAGTAAGTCTCTTTTTGTAAGCAACACAAATCTAATGTCTATTATATTGTACTATGTCATTATATTGTAAAAAATGTATTTTAGTGAAAGACTTTTATAAGTGTAAAGTTTATACATAACTTAATATATATTTTTAGCCTCGGAACACCTATTTTTATATAACAGAAAGAAATGCTATTTTAAAGGGGTGATGAATTGAGAAATCAACTTTCCCATGAGCTTTTGATATATAAAAGTCTTCTATATTGGATCCGACAGGAGAAATGGTGCAACACACTTATGTGAGTAAAACATGTTTTTTTATGTGTGAAAATATTGCATTGTTATAGATCGTTTTGCTTATGTGTACGTGTCTAACAAAACATACCTTTAGCACGCTGGACTCAGACATGTATGGGCCAGGGCTCGCAAAGCCAAACGTCCCAGGGCTGTGTGTTTTCCAGACGGGATACCAAAACGGAAGCCCGTCAGCAGGCTGATGAATCTCGTAATATTCCTTTGTTGTTCTGTGCTATTCTCTCTCTCTTGACTTAACATTTTAAGGGTACGCATGTGCGCGCGTGCGGTTCGCGCATATATCGACCGATCGTGCGGGCTATGTAATACAAAAATAATAGTCCAATCAATCGCAGGTGGAGGAGAAAATAAATCATTGTGTTTGTTTGATAAAGATGTACTTGAATCATTCCGGTTGCCGCTTTTAAAACAACCCCTCCCTCATGTAAACTGAACTGACAGGGGCATAGATATGACAGGAGCTGAAGCTTATTAAATATGCAAATCTTATCCAATCCTAGCCATGGGCGTTTACTTCTAAGTCTCCAGTAGGGATGCGCGGTATACCGGTACTGGAAAAATACCGGTATATGTTTTATTTAAAACGGTATGATATCATGATTTGGCACATTTCGGTATATGCTGCTTTTCCGAAGTTCACCGCTAGATGGCAGCGCGCTACCCAAACTGACCCGAAACAACCGGCAAATGTGACAACAACATAGATGAACAAAATTGATGAAGCAGTCGAATCTCACTCAAGATGCCCAAAACGAATTAATAAAGAGAGGAGTAGAAGTGACATTTGTAATGACTTTGCTTATAAAACTGATGAAGAACCATCAAACCTAGCCAAAAAGCATCTGTCACTATCCTGACTTTAAGACTTCTTAAGAGATCGGCAGGTCAGTGAATCGTTCAAACCATCTCATTTAGACATTTATTTTCTTTTTACACTGATCAACGCACACACATAGAGTAACATAAGATCGAATATCACAATCTCCAGCGTTCGTTTCAACCAATGACATTTCGATCTCATTATATTTGCACGCGTACTATTGCACTGTTTACATTCACGTTAGACACACCCGACTGTGTTTATGTGAATAGTCACTAAAGACGGACATTTGTACATAATTCTGTGTATTTGACTGTTTAAGGAAACTTAATGTGTAATGTGCGAGCGTGACTAAGTGACAGGCGTGTGTGTGTGTGTCGTATGAGCTCATATCTCCTGAAATGCTATAAAATCTCTTTCGTGTTCAAATGATTTGCGTTATCCGTCCCGAGACGAGCGTGAAATGTTGAATAGGATTATGCAGATTGCTTTTGTGTAGTGCGATGTCTTTTGAAACCAGAAGCAATTTGCTAATTTTGAGAGATTTTTGCTGAAATTATTTCTCACAAGAAAGTTTTCAAATGAATGATTTGATGTGATAAGCTTTACTAATTAATTTACTAATAAACATTTGTGGTAATTTCCCACTTTATAAACTCAAAACTTGCATAATTGTTCTCATTCGCGTGAAATATACCCGCGCTAATATCAGACCCTGTGGTATCGATTTAATATCGGTACTTCAGTATTAGATTGTGGTACTGTACCGAAGCCAAAATTGTGGTATCGAGCCATCCCTAGTCTCCAGTGCAGCACTCCCATCAAAACCCAGCGTTCAGGAGAGAGCCTCAAAACCACTGTAGAAAATAGCCTATTACTTATTAGTTATGATGTTTTTGAATGTAAAAACCACACAAACATCATTAGTTGACCTCAGACAACAGTATAAAAAAAAAAAAACACCTTTAATGATCTGAGCACATCATCTGAGGCTCATGACGTAGGTGCACATTGGGCATTTCTGAATCCACTTTTTCTAGTTTAACAACAGAAAAAAAACGTTCGGACTCGGCACCCCAGACGCATGTTTCGAAAGTGTTGTATCTAGTCTCCTAATGAGTCATCGTTGTGTTTTGGGTATAAAATGCAATAAACCAATCAGAATGTCATCTCCCATTCCCTTTAAAAGCCAGTTGCGCTTGCACCAATGGCAGATTCCCTATTTACATGGCAGATTTTGCAAGCAGAAAGACTGAACGCTTCTCCCGAGAGGAATTCTATTATTTGTCATATTTAAAAATGTTTGTGTGCTGATTTGCATCCCTGTGTGTTTAAAGGGTTAGTTCATCCAAAAATGTAATTGATGTCATTAATGACTCAACCTAATGTCGTTTCACACCCACAAGACCTCTGGTCATCTTCGGAACACAGTTTAAGATATTTTATATTTAGTCCGAGGGCATATGGAAGTGTATGCACACTATACTGTCTATGTCCAGAAAGGGAATAAAAACATCATCAGAGTAGTCCATATGTGACATCAGTTAGTTCATTAGAATCTCTCGAATCATTGAAAATACATTTTGGTCCAAAAATCAAAAAACTACGACTTTATTCAGCATTGTCTTCTCTTCCGGTTTGGTTTTCAAACCTCAAATAAAGATTCAAACTGTTGTGAGTCAGCGTATTGATTCATGATTTGGATCGCGTGTCAAACGTGCCAAACTACTGAAATCACGTGACATTGGCGATCCGAATCATGAATCAATACGCTGATTCACAACCATTTGAAATGGTATCCATAAGCAGAATATACGCATGTTGTGCCTACACTGTAAAAAAAATATTTAAAAAAATAAGTTACCTGGTTGCCTTAACATTTTGAGTACAATGAAATAAAAAATTTGAGTTAATACAGTGAACATTTTTGAGAATCGACAACCTTTATTCAAATATTATTCAAATATTTTGTAGGCATATTGTGTAATTGTGTTTTATTTGTGATGACGCAGCCAAATTGTGATATTTTCATGATTTATCACATTTTTATGTGATTCAGATACAATAACATTTTGAGTTTCTGTTTATTAAACCAATTTCCTTCATTGTATCAACTCAAAGTTTTAATTTCAATAAACTCAACATTTTAAGGCAACCATGTTATTTACTTTTTTAAGTTAAACCAACAATTTTTTTAAAAGTGTTTAGGTTAAAGCCACCTATCGCTATTTAAACAACATGGCGCTTGACGTAAAAATGGTAACTGCATTGGGATGAAACTCCTGTCGTCGTGTTGCTCCGGGTTTATGATAGTGCCTGAAGATTGACTTCAGTTGTGCCAAACAGTAGTGTATTCTGGTGTAGTAGTGTAGTGTATTCTCCACACTGATGAGTGTGGAGATTTTAATGGATTTCAGTAGTATTTCAGGATATCCTGTAGTGAACCTACACGTTTGGCCCTGATATCACTGGCTGCAACGTCTGTGGAGAGAGACACCTCTGGATCCAGTCAGTCCTGTCCTCATAAATCGTATGGACCCATTCCAGTACGTCTTGCTCACTGCCAGCTCACATTAAGTAATGCAGCCTCTGAAAAAATATTTGCTTCGTTTATCACAATGTTTGGCAAGATGAGATAATATGCACCCTAAAAGGCCCAATTTATATAAATGAATCTGGATTTTCCCTGTCTTCCTAGTCTTTTCCACATCTTGCTGTATGTGAAGACATTCAAACAATTAAACAGCCTGAAAAAAAGTATCTTAGAATTAGTCTTTATTTTTAACTCTGGCCAGCAGGGAGGCATTTAAACCTGATTACTTTATAGGGCAACTCTGCTTATTGGATGCTGCAATTTTGGAAGTGTATTTAAACGCATAAAGCCATATAAACAAATAACAGAATCAGTGATCCATTTTCTAGTTGATTAACAAGACACTCATCTGATATGATTATGGAGCCATATAGAGAGAATAAACATCCTAAAAACACATTAAGTAGCATAATATATTTTCTATTTTTTTAATTTATAAATGAAAAATCTGTGAGCTATTAAAGTATTTTTAATTTAGACGCTGAAATGCTTCATTTAAAAATAAATATGTAAAAAAGATGCAAGGACTTGAGGTGTTATTGGCTCTTGTCACAGCGATCTGAGCGCCGTCACAGTTTAGCTCCCCTTGAACTGGGCTAATACTTGTCTATTCCGATTAGGATTAGTATGTGTCGTACTGACTCAGGCAGAGCCAGGAAGGCTTATAATCTAATAAATCTAGATAAAAAACACTGAGATTGGTTTACTGAAGAGAAGGATTTAACGCTGACCATCTCGGAGTGACACAGGGATTAGCCAGGCTTTCTGTGCTGCTCTCTACAGGCAGAGGGCGGCCACAGGAAGCGGGAGGGGGTGTGGAGACACCGCGAGATGACCAGGGCTTTATATTGCAGAATAGACAGTGAGTTTAACTGGTAGTGACAAGGTCAGGGTAAGGCTTGTACAAAAAGGCTTTGTTCCATAGGCAGATTAAAAGGCTCTTGCCCAGTTTTTATACTTTTGGTTCTTGTAGGACATGGTGTGTGTTAATCCAGACAGGATATCACTGCTGGTGGGAAGTGTTGCGAGGCCTATGGGGAATAGAGGACATTTTTGACTGTATATTTTAACAATGAATAAACTTGTTTTTGAATATTTACCATGTGTAGTGGGAGATTTAGTTCAAATGTTCTAGATGAACTTTGTTTGATATTCTTAGTAAATGTGATCCACGTATTTCCTTTCACTCCTCTGATTGTTTTTATGTGAACACTTCCATATTTGTGTCTGTTGGCTATGTGTAGCTGTGGCAACAGGCCAGGCCTGGGCACGTTACAGGACTCCTTTTTTACCTTGGGTTTGACTATACTGTTTGTTTTGATCATTTATTATTTGAAATGGTGGTTTAAATAATATATTATTGAATGGTGTCCTCTCTCACATAATACTGGAAGTAGAGGTGAATAGTACTTTACACACACATATTTACAATATATTGGCAAAAGTTTTGGCACACCTGTCTTTACATGCATATGAACTTAAATGACATCCCATTCTTAATCCGTTTGGTTTAATATGGAGTTGGCCCACCCGTTGCAGCTCTAAAAGCTTCAACTCTTCTGGGAAGACTTTCCAAAAGGTTTAAGAGTGGGTTTATGGGAATTTTTGACCAATCTTCTAAAAGCGCATTTGTGAGGTCAGGCACTGATGTTGGACGAGAAGGCCTGACTCTCATCCTTTCTAATTCATCCCAAAGATGTTCAGTTGGGTTAAGTTCTGGTCTCTATGCCAGTCAAGTTCCTCCACACCAAACTCGCTCATCCATGTCTTTATGGACCTTGCTTTGTGCACTGATGAGCAGTCATGTTGGAACAGGAAGGGGCAATCCCCAAACTGTTCCCACAAAGTTGGTAGCATGAAATTGTTCCTAAATGTCTAATGCTGAAGCATTAACAGTTCCTTTCACGGCCAAGCCCAACCCCTGAAAAACATCCCCTCTTACACACACCATAATCCCTCCTCCACCAAACTTTACACTTGGCGTGATGCAGTCAGGCAAGTACCGTTCTCCTGGCAACCCTCAAACACAGACTCGTCTATCAGATTGCTAGACAGAGAAGTGTGGTTTATCAATCCAGAGAACACGTCTCCACTCCTCTAGAGTCCAGTGTTGGCGTTATTTACAGCACTGCATCCAACGCTTTGAATTGCACTTGGTGACGTAAGGCTTAGATGAAGCTGCTCGGCCATCAACTCATTCCATGAAGCTCTCTACACACTGTTCTTGAGCTAATCTGAAGGCCACACGAGGTCTGTAGCTACTGACTTTGCAGAAAGTTGGCATCTTATGCACACTGTGTGCTCTGCTCTGTGGTTTTGTGTGGCCACCACTTCGTGGCTGAGTTGCTGTTGTTCCCAGTTGCTTCCACTTTGTTGTAATGCCACCAGCAGTTGATTGTAGAATATTTAGTAGTGAGGAAATTTCACAAATGGACTGTTCTTGAGCTAATCTGAAGGCCACACGAGGTCTGTAGCTACTGACTTTGCAGAAAGTTGGCATCTTATGCACACTGTGTGCTCTGCTCTGTGGTTTTGTGTGGCCACCACTTCGTGGCTGAGTTGCTGTTGTTCCCAGTTGCTTCCACTTTGTTGTAATGCCACCAGCAGTTGATTGTAGAATATTTAGTAGTGAGGAAATTTCACAAATGGACTTATTGCACAGATGGCAACCTTATCACTGTGCCACGCTTGAATTCACTGAGCTCCTGAGAGCGACCCATTCTTTCACAAATGTTTGTAGAAGCAGTCTGCATGTATTGGTGCTTGCTTTTATATCAAGGTCCTGGGAATATTTGGAATACCTGAAGCCAATAATTTGGAGGGGTGTTACAATGCTTTTAGCTTGTAGCTTCATTTATTGTAATTGTGACTGTTTTGTACTTTTGTACTGTTTTGTGACTTTGTTTAATTGTTTAATTGCATCTTTGTATCTCACAGTTTGGACTTTTTCTCACATTTGTGGCTTTTATATTACATTTCTTATCTTTAATCGTTATCACAACGTTTCTTATCTTTAATCGTTATCTTACCTTTTTTTAACTTGTGTGAATGAGAGACATTTCAGTTACTGTTGCAGTGGAAGTCTCAGCTTGTACAGTAGTTAAAAGAACAAATTGCCTTTTGGATTGAGACGTTAGCTGATAACATTTTGTTATTGAATGTACAAGTGCATTAGCTAGAATAATTTTTTATTTATTTATTTTGATTTAAGCTAAAGAAGTGGATTTTGTGATGTAATCGTTGATTTGATGTTATCGAAGCATAATGATGAGCGTTTTTATATTCCCCCATGATGTAAATAGGTTCTGTACTGTCATGACTAGAAAACAGCTGTCCAGGGACGTTGCCAAGATGTTCACAAAGTGAGACTTTGATACTTTTCACTTTATCTCGATAACCTTTCTGTTATCTGACATTTTTGTCGGATAAATTAATTTATGGGTGACAAATACATGTGTGAATAGGGTATTTCTAAAATGGCATTGGTAAATGAACACTTGCTTTTGATACTGCATCCGAGATCCAAGTCCAAGAGTCCTGTTGAAACAGCCATCAAAACAGTGATAAATATAGGCAGTCCACCTTTAAACCACTGAAAAATGCTGTTCTGGTACTGGTGTTTTAAACTGTGGCCTGACATTCAGATGTTTGTATTTATTAACTATTCAAAGAGTTGCTCACTATCTTAAGCGGAAGACTTTCAAAGGCAAAAGAGCACAGCCCCACCAAAACGCTTATCCTCTTTCCTTGGGAGACAGTTAGCAATATCATCTTGCAATTAAGAAGAAAACGAGAGAGAAATGGAAAAGCCAATTACCTCTCAGAGTTAGCTAAAGGCCATTTAAACAGTGTGCCCATGACATAATAATGTTTATTGTAAATATTATAGTCAGAGCCGGAGTGAGCCTGGCGTGAGAGGGAGTGAAAAAATGGCATCAGTCTGAGACAGAGAATAATTTATTAAGATCTGAGATGCGCCAATTATGTGGAAAGGACCAAAAAGAAAAAAAAAATCAAACTCTCCAGGAACCGCATACATGATTGCAATCTTGATTAAATCCCCCTGGATCTAATGAGTTGATTTTCTGCTGTTAATATTGCATTGGCTGATGATGGATTCGTTAAGATAATGGAACGGAGCTAAAATATAAATGACTCCCTGTCAAGGAGCAGATTTTTGTCATTTTGCGCCTGACACCTCCACCGTGGGGATTTGCTAAGGCTCTTTTTTGAGCCCAGATTGGCCAGATCCGGAATACTAATTTTCTCCTGCCAAGACTCATGATGCCAAAGCATACCCCCTCCCACGCACTTGGTAAATATCCCCTTTTTCATCCGAATAAAGGCAACTGGGATGAAACATTACATGTGCATATCCGTTCCATACCGGCTAATAAAGACCATTTACAATCCAAGATGTTTTCATGGTAAACATTTTCATTTTTCCCCCCACCTTTGTCGTTTTTCATATCGTAATGATCCACAGAATAAATGTGTGAGTGGATGAAAGCCATTGGGTTCTGATGAACTGGTTGTATTGACTTGTTTCTGGAGATGAATAAATGTTGCGGCCCGACTCAGACGCAGACGCAGACCTGGGCCGCTGGATCCGCCTCACTTCATATTAAATGGCCTGTCACTTAGGCCAACAAGATACATGAAATGTGCTCCATGTAGCATATTGATCTCTCGCTTTACTTGACTCACACAAGCAGGTTATACAGATGTGTAGATGAAAGTTAATGCAAAAAGCATTTCTCTAACCAAGACTGGGAATTAGTGGAGATCATGCACTGGCGTTGATAGGGTTGAAACGGAGATCATGAATCGGAGTGAAGGTGGGTAGTTATAGTAACATGGCTAATCAAATGTGCCAGGGAGGTTCTCAATGGAAATGAAAAAAAGTTCAGTATTACCGGCTAATGTACTCTGAACTCTAAAAGCGTGGGTATAACAAATTGCTCTCTGTGAGATTAAAAAGTATATTAAAGTCAACATGAAATGCAGTTTGTAACCTGTTTTTTCCACGTACGTATTTCCTAGTGACATAGGATATTTTATCTATTGGGAATTAATTGCGTGTGTGTTGGTGGGCGAGGGATTTGAGTTTGTCCATCTCTGCTGGTATATGTTAGCCTGGATGCCAGTCAAACTCAGCCCCGCCCACAACATTTGAGCTCGGGCAGTTGGGTCTGGACTCGATCCATAGAGGAGTAATTATAGGGTTCTCTGGAAAATAATGTCTTTTTGGGGGTAAAATGTGTGTTGTTTTGGCAAGGTTGCCTGCGAAAATTCGTTTTTCTGGGTCTATATATCACAATTGAGGTTGCTTCAACTCGCGTACATGGAAAACAACACTCGGGAAAACCGCAGACTTGGCAACACAGTGCAGTTGAGCTCTGTTGACATTTGACAACTAACTGTATGCGTCGCTCTGTTGCTCTCATTGGTTGTAGGTCTATCCAATCAAGGTCTTTCCTGGTTCGGTTGAAACACGCCCCATAATCACAGCCCAATGGAGCAGTATCAGACTCATATTCTGACTAGAATTGAGTATGACCACGTCAGGCTAGGTATATGCATGAACTCCACGAACTATGCAACTGCTTCTAAAAACATCTTTCTCCGCAGTTCTTTTACACCAGGCTCCCGTTTTTCCCCCTTCAGAATAATGTGTAATAAAGGACAAACAATAAAGGCCAGGACCATGTATTTAGAAAATGAATAGGGTCAGTTATGATCTCATGTCAGCTACGAGATGAGCTCACTTCCCAAACGTCTTTGCCTTTTCTCCTGATCGTCTTAATCGCAATTGTGGTCGGTTTTCATGCTCTCTCTGACCTCGACTCCCCCTCCCGACCCCCTTCTCTTTTTTTCATATTACCGGGGAAACAGTGTGATAGAAGATCACCCCCGGCCTTTTCTTCCATGTGTCACTTTTTTTGTCTCGTTACATGGTTTTGCTAAAAAGTTCTTTAATCAATCAAGTACGAGGCAGAAAATAGGCTTTGTCACGGCCGGGCCCGGGGTCGTGTGATGCTCGCTTTGCGCAGTGACAGCTCCTCAAAAGGGCCAGAAAGGAATATTTTGTGGGGAAAATAGTGGTTTCCATGGTGCCGGCACTTGTTGCACATCGCTCACCATTCTTTGCTCCCACGTGAGCGTCGGATTTCAAAGAGATGGACGACAAAAATTAGGGCAGGAGGGCAGGGTGGGGTGCAGAGGTAGCTGCCCCTCGGCCCTGTGTCCTCCTCTCCAGCAGGCAGCGGAGAATAGCACCGAGGAGTGACAGCAAAAAGGGGGGCCTTCTCGCCTCTGTCAGATCCGCATAAGCAGCGCTATTAAGTAAATGTTCGATTTTTCATTGTGCCACAGCCGTTGAATAGAGACTCAGAGGGGAGTACGTAAAGAATGAAAAGGTCTGAGCCAGGGAGGAAAGGCTGCTCGCTTTAATGGCTCCCCAAGTATGTCATCTGAATCATGTAATTAGCGATTAGCTTTTATTTGGGCCGAGCCTGCGTCCACCAGAAAGGGTTACCGAGTTTCTAATTTTATAAGTTACAAACACAGCCAGGAAATGGAAACAATGGATCGGCCGTAAATCCTAACTAAGAGGACAGAGGATTGTTATCTCAAGCTGTTTTGTATGCTACTTTGAATGTGTATGTTCCTGTTTTTAATTATTAAACCTACAGGTCCTCTGTGGATTCGCTGGGAGCAGCTAACTCCGTTTTCAGGATAGGAAGCTGTCATGTAAGAGTTTTGTCATGCACACAGGCTCCGGGGCTTTTGAGAAAATCAAGTTCTATGAAGAAACAAAATTCTTTAATTAATGTTTTCTTTAAGGTGTGAGAAGCACATTAACAGAACTTGCTCTCCTGGTTTGTGCTTAGACGTATTTTTCATACCTGATTTGATCTGAGCACGATCTTACGGCAAGACTGCGTTCACCTTTCAAAGCTTTTCTGTTTGTGAAATGACTTAATAAGGTCAGGGCCACTTTAAACAATTTGCAATTTCCATAGCATCATCATCAGGCACAATAACAAACAAGGTTACTGCTTCCCTTCAACGCTTCGTGCCATGTACATGACCGTTTTTGTGTTTCTAGTGCTGAGAGAAGTGCGGCGCTCATCATTTTTTGTTGGTTTAACAGGTGTCGCACCTCCCGTGCAGGTTTGTTAAAAAAGTACACCGCTCTCTTGATTGAGTTACTTAACTAATGAGACTTACTCACGGCAGTTAACTGTGACAATGAGCGAAAGGTAGCATCTAAATGTCATGTTTTCATGTCAACTGCCCGCTGCATAATTTCCCTGCCGAATTCAGCCCAGTCGTATGTGTCGAGCTAGTTTGTCTTTGAGATTCTCTGCAATCTGCTGTCAGTCTTCAGTAAAGGTTAAGGGGGTGCTGGGATATCTTCCTTGATGGCGTTTTATCATGCGAAGCATGCCCTGTTTCCTGATGAATATATTAAAATTATTACTGTGCAAACAGACTTTCTAATTACTGACCTGCTTGCCATTGTACTCTGCGTTCTTTCTTCATGTTTTTTCCCCTCTCTCTCCCTCGCTCGCTCTCTCTCTCTTTCTTCATGCCTTGTTTATTTATCTGCACCAGTGAATACAGAATAGTCAGAGCAATGTCATTTCCATCCACATGAAAATGATTTCGAAAATGCCAATCTTGCCTATTATACAGTGTAATTACAAGTCTGTTTTTTTATCGTATCTTTAACCAATGGGGAGACCCTTGAGAGGGTAAATATCTCATCTATGCTCCGTTCCAAAACCTAGCGAGCTGCCTACGGAGCCGGCATTGTGAGGGGTTGCAAAGGGTAGGTAACTTAATTACGCTGCCTTGTTTTAGCCAAATTCTAAGGCAGCGTCATGTATCATTTGCAGAGAAGGCAATCCCAGAATGCACTGTGATAAGCTCAGTGGAAAAATAAATGTTAAATTGCAGACGAGGTGAGAGAAATGTGGATATAAATGAACTTAGTCAAACAATATTTCAGTATAATTATATTTATTATAATTGATTGTTTTATCCAATATTTGTATTTTATGTACTGTTATGCTATAATATGCAACATATTAACATCAAACTCCAGTTTAGTCTCCCATGTGGAGCTCTATGTGTGTTCTGAAGAGCTGCATAGATTTTGAAACAGAAATAAATTAATAAATTGAAATAGGAGTTTTGTATCCTATTTGTGTTATGTATTTTTATGCTTCGAGTTTCCCAGCTGTTAGCTTAGCAACATGCTAACATCAAACTTGAGTTGAATCGTCTCCCTTATGAAGAGTTGTTAGTGCAATGTGTTGCGATTTTGGCTGTACCAAATTAATCACTTATTAGGGTCCTTGACAATTAAGTTGTTCCCTTAGAAGGCAGCAATTTTGTAATAGATTCTGACAAGGTTAGAGTGATTTTGATATACATTAACTTATATTTTGTTTAGTAGTAAAAAGTTTATATTAAAAAAAAAATAGTTTAATCTAATTAAAAATGGAATATTGTACCCAATACTTGTGAGTGGTATGTATTATTGTGCTTAGTTTAATGCTGTTAGCTTAGCAGCATGCTAACGTCAAACTCAAGTTCAGTCTCTCTTGCTCCTTGTTGATTCACTATTGGTGTTGGCCGTTCCAAGTTCATTTCTTATGAGGTTCCATGATTATTAAGCTGGTCCCTAAAAAGGCTCATCTTAACCCGTAGGAATCTTAGGAATCATCTCGTCCCTGTAGAAAGAAGGCTACAGCGAACAGACCTTAAAATTTCATGAAAATGTAATGTGAGAAAATGTTCTGTTTTTGTTGTTTTAAATATGGAAATGGAAGGGTTTCATTTGTAGAACTTACCCAGATTGATGTAAGGCACAGAATTTGACAGAATGATAAGATTAAACATGTATTATGTCACACATTACATGACTACACCCAAATGGGTATAGGTGTGTCTCTTATATTTGCAAGAATGAGGAATACCACACTTTCTCATGCCGAGAATGAAAAAACTTGGCAAACATTATCAACGGCTCATCATAAATCTCAAACATGCACTTGATTAGCCATTCTATTATGTTTGTGTTCTCATCACATTGGTGAAGAATGTGAAAAATGGGGGGTTGGAAAACAGTCACATTCCTCTTTTTTTTCTGGCTGGCTTTTGTTCTGTTTCCTTCTCAGCAGATTTGTCATTTATCCAAAGGCATAAAATGCAACATTTTCTGTTCAGTCTTTTATAACGTACACCCTGTCATTGGCGTACGTATGACGTGAGCTGGCATGTGTGCCGCGGCAAACGTGTTATTAAAGTCACCTATTTACCGGCACATTCCGCCCGCGCCACTTCATGCAAAAGGGCAAGCCTGTTGTTTACTCTGTGCCGGAGATGTTGCACAGGGGTTTGATCTGGGGAGTTGATAGGAGCGGCAATTTAAAGAGAGGACACTGCAGCTCCCAACAAAAACAATTAAAGGAAAATGAAAGGCAGCCCCTACGGGTTAAAAATAGAAAATTAGCAACATGGATGCTGGAATGCACGGCTCTCCCTCATCCCAAACTTACGGGGCCTGCATTGTTATGTGCGATCAGATCTGCCAGTTCCTCCTCTAAGCTCCTTGTCACATTTTGACTTAATGAAGTGCAACTTAGAAGGGAATTGGGTTCATCATGCTAGTCGCACGATGCTCCCTTGTTGTAGCAAACAGGGGCGGCGTGGGACCAGAGCGCTACAGCGCGAGTCGTTATCATTCCGGTCAGTCTGTTTAACACAAAATTAAACAAAGAACTAATTAGTGCCTCATGAATTAATAACTGCACTGTTGCCGAGTAGAAGTTAGGTTGCTGAGAGGAGATATAAAATAAGTAGGAAGATCAGGTTAGAATTATTATTACTTTTTCGGTTGCTTGTGCTCTCAAGGTTAGAAAACTTTGTAGTCTCTCATTTAGGTGTTTGTATTTCTGTGTGTCTGTATTAACTTTTTCTTCACATGATAGGTGAACTGTTGGCTGGGCTTAAAGACCCCATGACATTGCTTGATTGCACATTAACATGTCCATTTTGAAATAGTAAGTTTGGGCAGGCCTTATCAATGTCATTCCAATAGGTTTTAGTTACAACAATAAACCACGATTTGCTGGTTGCAGTCTTGCAGATGTTATTGGGGGCAGGGTTTTCTTACTAAAAAGCATCTGATTGGACATAAGTCTGTGTAGTGCAGGATGAGTCATCAATATTTTTGGTCCGTTTTCCCAGAAGAGAATTTTAAATGTGTATATTTGGTAAAAGTTTTTAGGAATACACTAGCATATAGATGGACAAAAACAGGTGGAGTAAAAGCCACAAAACTCTGTGATGTAAAAGCTTAATCTTACTGTATATAAAAGTCACATTAGCAGAGGTGGACAGTAACTAAGTATACTTACTTAAGTACTGTACTTAAGTACACTTTTTAAATATCTGTACTTGGTTTGCTTGAGTATTAATTTTTTCGGGAAACTTTAAATTCACTATACATTTGAAAGACAAATATTGTACTTTTTACGCCACTACATTTCTATCAATGCCACTCCATTTTTAAAGTCGTTTCTGTAGCAGCTTTGCAATAAGTGGATTTTTTCTTGTTTTTTTTTTTCTTTTCTTTTTCTCCAGACATCCTATAAGTAATTGCTCTTGTATGGTCATGTAAAGTTTCCCAACATTTCCGATCAGAAATAGCAAAATAAAAGAAGACGTTCCACAACACCCATGGCTATAGGTTCCACCTATAGCCATACTTGGAAAATATGTTTCAGTTTTCTGTAAAGATTAATTTAGTTGATTGCATGTCATGCATGTCTCATAAAATGTTAAAAACTGTAAACATCTGGGAAAAAGAGATAAGCAGACATACGGATGAATCTGAAAAGCATGATGACGTGAAATAGAGCTCAGTTTAGTCTGGTTTTCTGTGCGCATGTATTCATTATGTTTTTTTTTTTTGGCTTTCTACACTTGAACAGACCAATAAACACAAAATGGTATTCACATAAACAAAGCTGATTATGTCAACATAAACAGTTGAGAGAATATCAGATGTGTATCAGTGTATACGATCCGTGCATTCAGCCTTACTTTTGATACTAATGTCCTTTTACAGGAAGTACTTCTGCACTTTTACTTAAGTAAAGAGCTGTTTTTACAACTTTCCCTTGTAACAGAGTAATATTTGCCCGATAGTACTTTTACTTTTACTCATGTAATGGAGTCGTGTAGTTGTGTCCACCTCTGCTGTTTAGGCTTCTTAAGGGTGAAATTAGTCATTTTCAGTGTTTACATTTTTTTCACCTTATTGTAACAGACAGCTATAAATAGGTTGATTTCTGCAACAACAACAACAACAAAATATACACAAAATATAAATACATTGCTTTGTTTGTTTGAGCATCCCCACCAGCCAACATGGCAACACTGGTTCAACCAACAACACATGACTTTTAAACAAACATTAAAGTGATGCAGTTCAAATTCAACACATTTTAGTGTCTGAAGTTGGAATAACTAAGAATTACTCTGCTGTGTGCTCATCTCATAGCGTTAAACAATACTTATCTCTCTCTCTCATCCACGCTCAGTTAGGCTCTGCTGTTCAAACCACATATATCACCAGACATCTCATCATGGATGTTTGCTTACAGAGGAATCAGAAGAAAGTGGTCACAGTTGGCTTGGCTTTACTGCCCACTGTAATATGAGTGTTGTGCTGGCCTTGGTTAATGCACGCCGGCCAAGGTCATAGTGGCTAATAAAATCCTCCCTCAATCAGATTTTAGGATTACTGATTCTAAGTAAATTATCATCGGCAAGCAGCGTTAGAATATTTGCGAAAAACTGTCTGACTGATGGCACACCTGCTCTCCTGGGCTCAGATGAGTATGTAAGGGGGGTTTCTGGTGGGTTTCTGTCACCTGTCAGTCCCCACCAACTGCGACACCATACAGTAGCATTCTGTGTGTACGCAGCGGGTCATAGTCATGGCGGGGGCCGTTTGAGAGCCTTTTGTTCAGTCAGCACTGAGTTTCTGCACCCAGAATGCTAAGGGGGACAACATATCTTCACATTTAGACAACTCAGCCAATATACGCTCAGTGTGGATATAGGGGTATTAATGGAGTGTTTTATGTAATGCCTGATAAATAGATGTTTGGATTCTATTTATTCTAAAGTGTTTTTTCTCTCTGTCTTGCAGATGAAGTAAGCCTGTGAGTGGAGTGATTTTTTTCCATCAGAGAGAGAGAGAGAGAGAGAGAGAGAGAGAGAGAGAGAGAGAGAGAGGTAAGGGAAGCATGCATGACGGTTCATGTTTAATCATGTTAACAGCCCCCCCCCCCCAAAAAAAAAAACAAACAAACATATTAATAGCATATTTTTTATTTATTCTAAGATTTATAGAAATATAACCACAAAATTAAAACCACAAAATTATATTTAACCACAAAATTAAAACATTTTCTGCATTCTGTGTAACATAAAAAGAGAAGTTACTTTTCTGTCCTTTTCTGTATAAATAAAGTGAAAAGGATCTTGAGCTGTCAGTCTCCAAAATGGCAACAAAAAAAGAAAAGATTTGATGACAATAAAAGGTTATTTATTTTCTATGACAGCAAAGTTGAATTTTCCGCAGCCATTACTCCAGCCAGAAATCATTCTAATATGCTGATTCGGTGCTTAAAAAACATTTCTTATTATTATAAATGTTAACAACAGTTGTGCAGCATAATATTCTAATAATTTCCAGGATTCTTTGATGAATAGAAAGTTCAAAAGAACATTTCTTTGAAGAAAATGTGCAATTTTTTTTGTACCATTGTCATATATCTAAATGTCTCTACTGTCACCTTTGATCAATTTAGTGCCTACAAAAAAATGATATATATATATTTGGAAACTTGAAAGCTCCCCATTCACATCCGCAGCCGGTACATTATTCTGCACTTCTGCCTTTGTATGTCACAGAATAAAAAAGTTCATACATTAAGTGATTAAATGATGGAAAACTTGTATTTCCCTTATTTAGGTTTCAAGGTAGTGCTGTAATTTATCTAACTTACTCCAGCTTTGCAGTGTTTGTTAAATGTGCATGCAGCTTAGCATGCGGTTTTCCATTATCATCATATTTACTGCTTGACAGCTGCCATCTCAATAAGCATAAGATGCCACGCATGATTAATACAGCTCATGGAAGTTTACGGACAAAGTTAAGAGCATAAGGATTTGCTTCCCTGGATGAATGACAATGTTTTCCATGGCTTTGCCCGTGGCTCCTGAGTCAGCAGCAATCTCAGCGGAGAGGAGTGATGTTGTGCGTTGTCTTGTGTCAGTCTCGGGGTCATCCTCATGTCCAGGGGGTTTTGGCCTGACCATGATACGCGGCTCAGAGAAACCAACACCCCTTTGTCCTGCCAGTGTCTTTCAGTGCAGGGCGAAATACACACTTGCAGCATCAATCACGGGCAAACTATGTCTAAACAATGTCTCGGCAGCCACCGGCAGTCATGCATGGCTGGGCAAGGAATGGAGAGAGAACAACACAGATCATGCTCTTTGTGTCAGGCTATATGTGGATGAGATGTTCTCCGATTTGAACATCTTTGTTCTTTAGAGCCTTTTTAAATCTCATTTTTCTCCTTAGAAAACAGTGTTTGACTTTGCTGTCAGGTTGGGGTGGGCGGGAAGAGCCACGGTAAAGTTGTATATCGCAGTTTACATTATTAAACTTTTAAAAAAAAATGCAATTTTATACAGGAGTGTCACAGGCATGATTTCAGCCTCTGTGTTTGCACTGGTCAGTGGAAAAGCGGAAAGCAAAGCCAAACTAGTATACTTATACAGTCTATGGTATAAAACGCGGCTTAATGGGTGAAGATGGCAAAAGAAGACTCCATTCGCGAGATGGACGTATCTTTTCAGAGATAAGGAGAAGATCGTAGTCAAATGAAAGTGCAGTCAAATGCAATCTTTGTCTAAAACCGAAAGAACTATCGTCGTCGCGAAATAGCACTAGCAATAAAAAATAAATAAAAACATCTCTTGCTCTTTTTGCATGCCGTTTTTGTGTTTTGAACCTCTTGAATTCAAAGAGAGTAAAATAATGACAAAAATAAGAAAAGAACAAATGTGCATCTTGTCATGGCGTGGCATTAGAGTTTACATACTGTTCTGTTGTGTCTATGAACAGACATGTTCCCATATTGCCAGATAATCACTTAACCTCTACCTGCTACATCATATCACCTTCTACTGGATGTGAAATGCTCTGTAGTAGCCTATATTTGTGTAATTTTGTAATATTTTTTCCGCCATAGATTTAAACAGCAAAAGAAAATCTCTATCGTTTGACACATTAATATCATTGCATGGTATATGCCGTCACACCCAGGCCTGCTATCGAGTTAAAGTGATGTTTTTCTGCGTCTCGGCCTAATAAGCCAGATGCTTTAGGAGTCCCTCTTCGCATTCAGACCTAGGACAGTGTGCCAAGCCAGGCAGCCCCAGCATCATGACCCAATTCTCTCCTCATTGCAAACTGAATGGCTGGAGTATAGTTAGCTTAATTGGGTTTTGATATATTTAATTCGGCTAATCAGCCAAACTGGCTCCAACATGGGGCCTTGCATGCCTTTTCCCTTCCCGAAAAGCTCCCAGAGACCAGGCGGGTGCAGCGCAGAAGCCTCCCAGAATGGATTCCCTCTCAAACAGTGGGAAGAAAATTAAACTGCCAAATTTGTTTTTGTTGGTTCAGGCCTTCTGCAGGGAGTTGGAAGGCTTTTAATTGCACTTGCTGTGAAGAATTGGATGAGCTGTTTTTAAGACAACAAAAAGCAGGCTCCCTCTCGCTAGACCGCCTAACTGGGCTGTTTTCAGAGATCACTTGGGTCAAATGTAGTGCAAAGACAGATTGCGGAGACTATTCTCTCTTATTTAAGTAATTACAGGCATTGATACATTAAACCCTCTTTTATATGTCTAAAGAGAGCATGCAACTCCTGAGTTAGCAAGTTAAATTGTCAGACTTACTTTTTTTATCCTTTGACATATCAGTCCAAACTATGATAACAAAAAAGCTATCGTCTCTTTTGTATGTCGGCCACTATTTACTTTTTCTCATTTTCCCCTCGATTTTTTTTTTTTTTGGCCTTTGAATTTTTTTCCAGTGTGTCAAAACAAGAAGAGGCTACATGGAAACGGCAGCCCTGTGTAAATATTTATGATGTAACATCTCCATGTGAATAGACTTTCCCTCTAGCCCATCCATCAAATCCGCCACCTCCTCAAATCGCCCCCTCGACCCCCCCGACACCCGGCCGCCACTTAGGCCGCAGGAAGCCAAGACAGGAGCATCGCGTTCCCCTCGCGCTCAAAGTAATTGTTTTTCTTTTGAACCGGGGCCTCTGGGCCACCACATCTTTTGAGACTGTGGTCTCTTGCCTTTCATAAGCCCTGAAACTTCAAAGCCTATTGGGTTTTTTGTCTCAGTGGTACGTCCACTGGCCCCCAAAATGGTGCGACAGGGAAATGTGATGTAGGTCAAATTACAGCAGTTGCGCTTATAAAAAGAGAAATTTCTTAGCATGTCGACGGAAGGCCTTGGTTACCTCTCATGCTACGTAGATGGCTCAGTCCAAAGTGAACACATGCCAAATGCAAAATAGGATTTGATGGTTAAATATCGCAAGTAGCTTATCATTAGGCTGGCGATTTGCTAGGAATAAATATAAATATTATGCATAATTTTATATATAAATCTATACATTTAATTCATTTATTCGTTGTAATTAATAATATAGTAACTAATAACTATAAAATTATTATTCGCTAGTACATTTTCTTTATTCACCCACCATTACCAATTAAAGATAACTAATTTTTGGGGTTAAATAAAGGGTTATTTTTAATTTTATTTTTATACTTTTGAATTTGAATCATGAATTATTTTTTATTATATTCAATTATTGAATAGTATTTATATTCAGCATTTCTCTGGCATTGACTGGAGATATATATATATATATATATATATATATATATATATATATATATATATATATATATATATATATATATATATATATATATATATATATATATATATATATATATATATATATAATTATATATTATTTTTCACTTTTAACAGTGAATTATGGGTCTCTGCAAATGGTGCATGCAATGCTGCTTTAGATTTTGGTGAATATGAGTTATATATTACGAGCCATGCCTAATTAAAGCAAAGCAATACTCCACCCAAATAGGAAAATTCTGTCATCATTCATGTTCTTCCAAACCTATGACTTTCTGTCTTCTATTGATCAAAACACTAGATATTTTAAATGAGTAGATGAGACAGAATGACAGAAGTTTTCATTTGGGGGTGAACTATCACTTTAGTTCACTTTGTTGAAACAGCCTTTTCTGAGAGCGTGCTTGTGAAGTCGTATAATGTTGCCTATGCTGCTTGCAAGATTTTTTAACAGAGGGAACTCCTTGGGAAAAATTCCTGGAAATTTGCCTCTTCACAAATCCTTATGTCAATCAAGATATTGCAGGAAAGCGTAACAAATGCAAACAGATAGTGACAGGGAGCATCATTGTGCAGAAATTCATCTGTTGCATTTGGGCCTGGTGTAAACAGGTGTGGTTTAAGTTTGCTTCTTCCCGGATGTGGTGGATTACAGCCATCTCCCTTTATGTAATTTCTCTGCGCTGGGTGGAAAATTAGGCATTACAGCGTCTCTCAATAGAGCGACGTTACAGTGCCACTCTGTGCCTTTTTTATCAGAACAGACGGTAGCTAAGATGTAATTATCACCGTCTCTCCCTGATAGACTGTGCTGAGGACTGAAAAGGTAATATGGATTATCACAATAGTTGTACAGCTCAATATTGCTATCTAACTTTATCCATTTATCTGCAATGATGGGAATCCTTTGTGTTGTGCAGCAGTGTAGCATCTATCTAAATAATAAAGGCCATTGTCTCCCTCTTGAAGAGAAGGGATTGTCTTTTTAATTTCAGCGCAGTTTTATTATTGTTAATATTCAAGCTGTGATTGTTCTGTGCAGATGAAATTGAAATATTAAACCCAAAACACGATGGAAAGCTTAAGAAAGTGGAATATATAGCCATTTTTGTAATTAAACTAACATGTCTCAAGGTGAGTTCTAGTGGATCTGTTGAGTGCACACATGCAAATACTATCACCTCTCATTTTTTTACCGGTATATCCATTTTTAAAAAATAATAATTTATAACCTTACCAACTTCTTTTTGTGATAGGCTTTGATTTAAAAGTGTTCTTGTTCTGCTTTTAAAGGAAAAGGATGTAGCTATTGAGTATTAGCGAGAGCTCCTCTTTAATCTTTATCTGTCTTGTGTGTGTGTCTGCATTTGTGTGACACAAGGACAGCGGGCACTTTGAAGAACTCGTATAGAATAGACAACACTCGTTTTCACCTCTTTCTCACATATTTGGAGTGCCTCTTCTCTCCTGGCAGATCTATTCAAGCTTTCAATACCTTTTTTCTCCTTCTCCGTCCCTGCTCCTTTCTCAGCGAGCAGGAGGGTTTTACTTTACCCCTTTGTCATCCTAATTGATTGCATTAACCTTTTGAGTATTGAATTTCCCCTGCATCACACAGAGCACAATGTGGAATATTATCATAATCTCTCCTAGTAATGGACACAGGGCAATCAACGATGCTTTAGGAAGAGTACATCTTTGAAAGATGGAACGGCATATTATTTTCAATCAAACGGATACCCTGGACTGGCAGGCTTTGAGAAACTTTGACGCTCGTCTGAAGGGTTATGTCTTTTTACATGCCCGACAGTTGACACTTTGAACCTCGCAGGTCTTTAAAACTCAAGCCTGAACGACTCAACAAAACCATTTTTCCTTAAGATCCCTCTTATCTTGATGATAATGATACATGTCAGCACATATGAGGAGGAAATTTTATTCAACAATACATTACAGTAGAGCATAGTTAGGCTTTATATTGTAATAACATAATCGAGATGGCTTTTTATTAACAAAGGGTTATATATAAATACATATACACATAGCCTTTTCATTTGAATGTCGATCAGTGTGCATTGCCCCTTGAAAAAATAAGCTCCTCATTACAGTAATGCATATATATGTATGTGTATATATATATATATATATATATATATATATATATATATATATATATATATATATATATATATATATATATATATATATATATATATAATATATATAGGTGCGTTACTGTAATGAGGGGCTTCCAATGATGAAAAGAGACTGGATTTCTTGATATGATAATTTGTGTTTGTGTTGGTGTGGGTGTACGGCCCGGCCACCCACTCACCTGAAAAGACCCCTGTAGTTTTTTTCTCTTAGTGCTAGTTTGAAGCCTTAGGGGTCATGAGATACTGGCTTTAAAGGCAAGATTAGCCCTCTGTTTACGCTGCAATTGCTGGGCCACATCGTTTTAATCCCTTTACCCTCTTTACATTTGCCTGTCAGCATTTAGAGGGAACCATGAACCATCAACAAGGCCCTCAAACACATACATCGTCGCAACAGCCTCACACCCCAAGAGATATCTGAAAGATTTTTCAGTCAAAAATACAAATTCTGTCATTATCTCCCATCCTCTCATCTCTATGTCATGTCAAAACCTTTCCCCCCAGTTCACACTGTCAAAATGTGGCTTTCCATACAATGAAAGTGGATGGGGACCAAGTTCTGTCAAGGTCCAAAAATGACAAAAATGCACTATAAATGTATTAAAAAAATTGGTCCAAATGACTCGTGTTATTTTTAGTCCTCTGATGTCTCACTTTAGCACATCCTGATTTTTTTTAGATAGACTTATTACTGGGGTCAACATATTTTGTTGATCCAGGAACAACATTTCTATCCAAAAAATGTAGTCCTAATCATAACCCTATACCCCTAAACCTACCCATAACTTACCCCTATAATCAGAGGGTAATGGGTGAATAACACTGATGTAGAAGCACTTAACCCTGATCGTAAGCCTAAACTTGACATAAACGTGTTCCTCTAATCTGAGTGGTTGATTGAAATGTTGTTTCGGGATAAACAAATACCTTGATCTAGGAACATGTACTTTCTTTTGTACTTGTGAAATCAGGTTCTGCTCATACTTAATGTGCGATGTCATTCTATGTGATGTCATACTGATGGCATATAGCTTTATGTGAGAAACAGACCGAGATGTATAATTTATTCACTGAAAATCTTCCACTCTGTCATTGTTCTCAGTTCTCATTTGTGTAATTTGAATATACACATATTCAATTTTGGCACATTGTGATCAGTTGTGAAACACATTAGAACCAATGATGTTTAGCATCATTGACTTTAAACCGAATGTTCCATGACATGATATATCTGGATATATAAGTGAAGCGTTAGAGGATTATATCAAAAGATGACTTAAATGTTTGTTTTTCTCACACTAGAGCTTTAATTTCATTTTTGACCTTGACGACCACTAGCCACCAATGACTTTAATTGCTTGTGAAATCATATTATATTTATGGTTAAAAAAACAGCATGAACATTTTACTAAACTTCTCTTCTGTTATAAAACATCATACAGTTTTTGAATGACATGAGGGTGAGTAAATGAGGACAGCATCAGATTACAGATCACTTTAATCAAACCGCATACATCATTTTTTGATATCTGATCTCAGAAAAGTTTTATATACAGTATGATAAAGCTTTTATAACGAACACATACGACGAGGAACGGTATCTGTTCACTATAATACCAGGCTAATGCTTTTGATTAAAATGGATAAAAGTCAATGCTTTGTCGTGCCCCCTCATTAGAAGAATAGTGACATAAAAACATCCTTTCAACAAAAACACAGCTTCTATTTGTGATGGGGGCATGGTTTGTTGAATTTCAGCATCCCAACAAAAGGCCACGTCTGTGTGTGGAGCAGCTCTACTCGCAGCCACCTGGCTTCTCTCTCACTCTCTTTTGTATTTCAGGATTTATTCAACAAAACCCCGAAAACTGGAGCGCTGCAAAAAGCTAAACTGACTTTTCAGGTTTTAATGGGAGAGTAAACAGTGGTACAAAGCATAAAACTAATTGATTGTTTAGCAACAACGAGTCTGTGTTATCACGTTTCCCTGGTAACATGAAATTATTGTCTGGTTGCTTAGATGAATTGAAGCAAAACAGCCTTTAATTCATACCAACTCTATTATATATTTTTTCAGGCAGGAGAGAAAAAAATCAATTGAAAGGGACCCTTATGAGCAACTCGAGCAGACTTATGATCAATAATTATTGCAAACAGGGATACAGTGTCTTGATTTGATTGCTTTGGGTTTGACGTTCAAACACGCAGAATGCTCATATTTATAGAAAAAATGCTCAGATGATGAACAGCGTTGCCGATATATCAATTTTAGGTCGCGGGGGCCATTTCGCGTTAGTTACATGCAACATAAACTCCCAAACAAAATGGAGGTTTTGGGTGAACGATTGGTCAAGGTCAATTAAAAAGACAAAAACATCCCGCTGTGACTCATCTCACTCCTGGGTCCACCGTCGCTGATGTCCGTTTAATGAACGTCACACAGTAGTTTCACACAAATGTTCAATATATTGCCATTTCACCAAGCAAGGTCAACCAGTCGATGAGTGTTATTTTTATACTCTGACAGTGAAAAATCCAGTCTGGGTGTCAATCGCTCATTCAATAGATCCGCTTCCTTTTCTGTAAGCGAGCAAGCCAAAGCATAGCGACTGCTCATACTATTCATTGTGTTCTCTGTGGGTTGGTCTGTCAAATTGCACACAATCTCTCACGTTTGTGCTGGTTTTTAAAGAGGAACGAGCTGTGGGACAAAAAAAAAAGAAACATTGAGAAGTTTTGAAGGGTCTGGGAGTTGAGTACATTAGAGGAACCTATTCATTACTCCAGCCTGTGCTGGCTGACAGGCCCCTTCTACATTAATATCAATTATCGTCTGATAAATTGCGCAAAGCGGTCGGCACCGCCTCGGTTTTCGAATATTTTAACCGCGTTGTCAAACGTGTTAGTCTTGTATATTCCTGACCCATCCTCAGATTTGCAGTTTGAGCTGAGAGCTGCCATTTTCAACATTTTTTTCAGCAACTGACACACAGTGTCATATTTCCTGGCTTTGCCCAAACCAGCTGTCAGCTATTGCGGGCTTAAACTCTTCACTTGTGTCTCAAGTTCTCTCGGGTCAAGACTAACAACATAGCCGAGTATACACGTATACGCACATTTCTCACACTTGGTAAATTCAGGCGTATTCCACATACAGAAGGTTGTTTGATTAGCTCCACCCAAACATTTTATGACCTTATAACTTTGTTTAAACAAAACGGTCTGTTCGTCTCTCTGCCTGTCTTTCCCCCCCTCCTCTCCATCTCTCTTTTTCTCTGTTATCCTCTCTCTCTGGGTAGTATTCAAAGACAGATATAGCAACAATCCTTATTGATCTAATCTGTTTACTGCATGCTATTTTCAACAGTTCCATCGAAAACTCCCTCCCTCCACAAGCCCCACCGCCACCCACCGCTCTACCCCCGTTTGCCTGACCTACATGGCGGTCACATGGCCTGGTTCCCTGGCCTGGCATTTTATGGAAAATCAGTGGGTGAGATAAAGCCGCAAGGTTTTGAGTGTTATCCTCTCTATCCTCTCAAGGAGGCTGGTGTTGAAAGAGGCACCACTGTCACAAGTCAGGCCAATTTTGGGCCGCCCATGACAGCTTTGTTGCTTTGGCAGCTTGGTTTCTGTTTAGGATTTTTGCCTTCACATTACTACTTGTCATGTTAGGGATAGTCCACACCAAACTGAAAATTCTGTCATTATTTACTTACCCTCATGTTGTTCCAAACCAGTTTGAGTTTTTCTTTTTATTATACAAAAGGAGTTTTTGTTTTTTAAAAGTGCTGATTGTTTTTTTCCATGAAAAAATACAATAGAAGCAGTAATAATGTGAAACATTAAAATCACTGTTTTCGATTTGAATATATTTTAAAATGTCATTTATTCCTGTGATGTGGAAGGTGCATTATTACGCCTTCTTCTGTCACTTTTGTTTAATGTAATGCATTATTGCTAAATAAAATCATTAATTTATTTATACATGCAGTATATTCTGAATTTCAAAATTCGCCCAGGATTTTCTTCCAAAAAAAATCACTTTTGATCTTGACAAGGCAAGTTTATTTGTATGGCACATTTCATACATAATGGCAATTCAAAATACTTTATCTAGAAATCAAATAAAATGGTGATACATGCATAGGAAATAAGAATACCATGTGCAAGAATTTAAATAAAAACAAGGGCAATTAAAATAGTTAAAAAATAAAATGGTGAGAAATAGATCCATGTCCGCCTGATTCGAAATTTGGGTACCTCTATCTGAGATGGAAGAGATGGAGCAGGTTCACACCTTACAAATCAGTCCAAGATGGACTGCTGTAGGGGACGTTACCTTTGCCCCATTTAGGAAAGTAATGTGGAATGTCAGTAACAGTAACATTTTTATTTTTGGGGGGTGCAATGTACCTTTAAAAGCCATTCAGTACTGCATGTTGGTAGTCTGTAGTGATTTCCGTCTAGTGTAGGTGGGCCACAGTTGTATGATGTCAGTGTCAAGCCAGTGGCTAAAGTCCAGGCTAGAGCAGAGCAGCCGGTGCTGAGGGCTTGCTTTCATGCGGTGACCGAGTCCCCTTCACACTGTCGTCTGCCTGTAAATTTTCTGCTGCCCTTGCTGTTCAGCCAATTACACCAAAAGAGCTTTAGTGATTTTTTCCCCCCCTCTTGTCTGCATTTATATATTTATTTATTTTACAGACAAATGCAAAGCATCTCTGAAGGTTAAAAAAATGCTGAATTTCACTGTGCCTATAATATAAACTTTTTCAGCTCCTTAACTCACAGTAGGACTGATCAATAGATGTCAGCTGTGCTTGCTACTTTCAACAAGCATTTGTGTTACATGAATCAACTCTACCTCACGCTTTTATTTTCAAATTTACATTTATCCAACTTGTTGGGTTTCTTTAAAGCAGCAAATAAGTAATTCTATTACAAGCTAACCTAATATACAATGAAATAAAACTGTTAAAATAAAACGCTAACATGCTGACAAAGTGTACAAAAGAAGATGAATACGTTTAGCAGAACATTGGTGTCTGTCCATACGTCTTCTTTCAAATATTGAAGGTTAGAGATTGTTAATGCATGTTTGTGGTCAAAGTGAAAGGCTTGGATTACTTGTTTTTGGTTGACTTAAAAAATATTAACATTGTGTAAGTGGGGAAAAGTAGCACTGTAGTATAGTCCGCCTGGTGGAGTGACAGGCTTCCTGCCTTATACCTTTGTTGAGCTCAGATCTGTCTGTCAGGCTGATGATGATAACCTTTGTTCTTCTTTTTAGTCTCAGTCACACGGTTGCTCATAAGAGGCCTCTCATCTGAGGGAGGGTAGTGTTTAACTTCTTAAAAAGCCTTTTCTTTATGTGAACTGCCATGTCGGCACTGTTCCTTAAATAAAGTTTTACAGGCTTATTTCCTCCTGAACACTTTGTAGATTGTTCTTTCTAGTGCTTCAATGATGTCGATACTGAACTACCTTTTTAGTGGACTGCACTTTAACCTTTTAAGTTTAAAGCATAAATACATAGCCACACTGTATATCGTTAGACCAACACCATCCATTCCGCCATCCATCCGCTTTTCTTTAATGTAATGCATCATAACTAAATAAAAGTATTAATTTCTTTAAAAATATATCTGGATTGAGTGTTGGATCCATCCATCCATCCACCCATCCATCCACCCATCCACCCATCCATCCATCCATCCATCCATCCATCCATCCATCCAGCCATCCATCCATCCATCCATCCATCCATATATAAACACTCACCTAAAGGATTATTAGGAACAGCATATAAATACTGTGTTTGACCCCCTTTCGTCTTCAGAACTGCCTTAATTCTAAGTGGCATTGATTCAACAAGGTGCTGAAAGCATTCTTTAGAAATGTTGGCCCATATAGATAGGATAGCATCTTGCAGTTGATGGAGATTTGAGGGATGCACATCCAGGGCACAAAGCTCCCATTCCACCACATCCCAAAGATGCTCTATTGGGTTGAGATCTGGTGACTGTGGGGGCCATTTTAGTACAGTGAACTCATCCATGTTCAAGAAACCAATTTGAAATGATTCAAGCTTTGTGACATGGTGCATTATCCTGCTGGAAGTAGCCATCAGAAGATGGGTACATGGTGGTCATAAAGGGATGAACATGTTCAGAAACAATACTCAGCCTAAAGTGTGCCAAGAAAACATCCCCCACACCATTACACCACCACCACCACCACCAGCCTGCACAGTTGTAACAAGGCATGATGGATCCATGTTCTCATTCTGTTTACACCAAATTCTGACTCTACCATCTAAATGTTTCAACAGAAATCGAGACTCATCAGACCAGGCAACATTTTTTCAGTCTTCAACTGTCCAATTTTGGTGAGCTTGTGCAAATTGTAGCCTCTTTTTCCTATTTGTAGTTGAGGTGAGTGGTAACGGTGGGGTCTTCTGCTGTTGTAGGCATCCGCCTCAAGGTTGTGCGTGTTGTGGCTTCTCAAATGCTTTGTTGCATACCTCGGTTGTAACGAGTGGTTATTTCAGTCAAAGTTGCTCTTCTATCATCTTGAATCAGTCGGCCCATTCTCTTCTGACCTAACATCAACAAGACATTTTCGCCCCCAGCACTGCAGCATACTGGATGTTTTTCCCTTTTCACACCATTCTTTGTAAACCCTAGAAATGGTTGTGCATGAAAATCCCAGTAACTGAGCAGACTGTGAAATACTCGGACTGGCCCGTCTGGCACCAACAACTATGCCACGCTCAAAATTGCTTAAATCACCTTTCTTTCCCATTCTGATATTCAGTTTGGAGTTCAGGAGATTGTCTTGACCAGGACCACACCACTAAATGCATTGAAGCAACTCCGATGTGATTGGTTGATTAGATAATTGCATTAATGAGAAATTGAACAGGTGTTCCTAAAAGTCCTTTAGGTGAGTGTAGATTATATAATGTAGTTGCATAAATACATATATACTAGTGCTGGGCAACGGTTAAAATGTTTAATCGCAATTAATCGCATGGTTTTCTGTGATTAATCACGATTAATTGCAGTATGCGCAACATTTAGTAATGAATACAAAAGTGCTGCTATATCAACAAATGTCCAATAACATGTGGTTTGCAAACACTTTAAACAAATAAGGTGCTTTTAACTACAGTTAAAAGTTAGTAACAGTAACAATATTTCTTGTAAATATCAACTTAAACATTAATTTAATCAAATTAAATTAAATTGGTGGTTTACATATATTGATTTTGTAGTAATATTCTCATCAGTGTTCTGTCAGCTTTAACATAGGCCTACCGAAATCTGCATATTTGTGATATTCACCCCAGGGATTATTTAATTTTATAAAGGCCATTTTTTAAAATCTTATTAAATTTATGCATCATCTTTTATGTTAAATTCTTACATTTGATTAATAAATTCACTTATAATAGTAAAGACAATATAGGCTGTTACCAATCAAATTAAATAATTTAAACTGCAAAAAATACAGCTGCAATAAATAATGTTATAAGACTGATGTTCTAAATAAAGCATGCAATCATACTTTTAAACATAACCGCCAATAGGGGGCAGCAAGTGATTGTCTTCATAAGTGAGCCATTGAGTCGTTCATTCAAATGATTCATTCAAAACAGCGAATCATTCAGTAACAAAACACCGCGCTGAGTGTTGCTTTCTTTTGGAACTATTTGCGTCGTGAAATTATGGGTGAAATGGAACAAAAAAGGTTGTTTGGATCTAAAATTTAAGTAACTTAATATTAATTAGGCTACTTGTTTATTGAACTAGGCTACACCATTCATGCTACACAATTCACGATTGCAAAGTCGACTGGTGTTATTAACAATATCATAAATCATAAATATCAACAACTACAACAAGCTCAGTTTTACCCCAGTAAGTTTCTTCTGTGAGTTTATATTGCTGCTCACTTGTTTTGATTTCTCCACGAAAGTCTCTCACAAAGAGACAGGCAGCGCGAGCCTTAACGCGACTTGTTAACGTACCAGAGGCAGAGATACACTCATCAATCGCTGTTTACATTGAATATAATAAAAACAACAACAACAAAAATCTGAATCATTCTGGCTTATTCTGGTTATTTTAATATTTTGTTTGTCCCAGACAAAGAATGTCAAGCCCTTGGCTTACAGACAGCACTGTTTTCTCCTGTGACCGATGGTTTGTCTTCATGTGTATTCAGAGGCAGTGAGCAAAGGGCTTTCAATAAATAATAAATAACTACGTTAATGCGCGATAAAATAATTGTCTGCGTTAATTAATTAATGCGTTTACGCGATAATAACACGTTAACTTGCCCAGCCCTAATATATAACAACTACATTTTATTTTGTTTATATTATTTATTATTTTATTTTAAGATTAAATATTGGACATTTATTTTCTTGTTTTTCTTGTTTTGAAGGAACAGTTTGAATTTTTATTTTTTATTTAAGCTGTGCTGTTTACATCATATATTTGCCATATATTTGAAACAATTTTGGATAAGGCAGATTTTCTTTTCTCAAATGGGCTTAATATGTTGCTCGTCTTCTTTAGAAAAATGTATTGTTTTGTAGTCTTTTATAAAATATGTCGGTCTGCTTCTGAAATGACTTTCTTTTTTCTGTAAAGTATGCTTAGGAAAGGAAAGAGCTTCATTTGGAAAGGTAAACAATGAAATTACCCAGTGGGTTTGTATTCGGCATCCTTAAAGATTTATGCTACATTTTAAATTAAAAAAAAAATCTTATCTCCATATTAGAAAAAGAAAGAGTTGTAAAGTTAGGTCATTGTTGAATTTTTTATAATTACAGAGGAAGTAGTCAGGCAAACAACAGGGGAAGAATAGAGAATAAACAGCAAGAAAAGTGCAGCGTAGGGACGTGCTAGCTGCTTTGCTAACTATCCGAGGGCGGTGCTTAGGGTATTAGCACAGGTTGCAGTTAGTGATTTCAGGACTAACTCAGGTCTGGACTAGGTGCTGAGATCTCCACACCATCTGCATTTTGCTGTTAACGCGCCTTCACATCCGTGGGAGGATTAGTGGAAAATCCCCAGTTTTTTTCAACCAGTTGACAAATATCAGATTTGTCTCTAAAAATTAGCTCCATCCATATCTCCCACCATATGACACACAAAAAAGATTAGCTTTAATACCCAGCCAGCTTGAGTGTGGAAAAAAGCAGATTAAAGTTTCAGTTTAGTAATATTTACCGAGCCTCTTCTATCGGATCCCAACTCGGCATAGGGCAGAGTCTTGCAGAATTGCAGAAGCCGCACTCCCCCACACCCCCTCTCTCTCTCTCTCTCTCTCTCTCTCTCTCTCTCTCTCTCTCTCTCTCTCTCTCTCTCTCTCTCTCTCTCTCTCTCTCTCTCTCTCTCTCTCTCTCTCAGACGGCAAGATGTTTGTCTAGCAACAATTAATGCCAATATTTATCTAATTCATCATCGCCCAATCCTGTGCCTGAAGGTTGTCTTTTTAGGATATGGCTTTTAAACAAACACAGGGAGCAGTTAAAGAGCGTTAAGTGAATAAAGGCAGCAGGTGTCCTTTCAGACAGAGCTTTGTAGTCCTCCCAGGCTGCTGTGCTGTTGTTTTAGCCGCCCATTGGCGTGGAGTAGGGGGCGGCTGGGAAACGGGCCTAGTAGGTGACCCGAGACCCCTCTACCGTCCCATTGTGAGCACTTTTGTGGAAAGGTAGCAGCAACGTTTGATGTCTCTTTAAAAGAGTAAGCCCTTCGCATTAGGGCACAGCATGCTAAAACCCATTCATCTGTAAGTTCGACGCAAATTTACTGTTTATAAATTTGTGTTATGATATGCTGAGCTTTCGGTGGGTAAACATAATTTAAACGGCGCATTTCACATCACCTAGAAAAACAGCCTTTATCACGTATTCCAGCAAAAAGAATTATCGCAAGGAAACAAATTGATGCCCAATGAGGCAAGTTGCAAGGATATTGGTTGCACACGCACGACTGAACCCCCACAGCTGTCATCGTTAGCAGGTACGGAGGATTTTAGCGTATTCCGCAAGCATTTGCTCAGTCAATATGTTTCTCTTTGCCATTTAATTATCGTACCCGTGATCGTGGCGTCTAGGGGGGAGAACAGGGCTCGGATCCACCTGCACACAGGATACTGGCTCGCTGCTCTCTTCCTGGACCACCTCCATACCCAGAGGTTGACTCCTCAATGCAGGAGCCCATAAATGAAATTAAGGTGTCAATTAGTCAATTATGGCGTAATAACTCGGAGGGCAGACGTTTAGAAGCAGAGCGTACCTCAGCTAAGTTCATTTCCTCTGGTCCAGGAGTCCTTCGTCCTGGCCGCACGTCACTCTTCCACACAGAGCCGCTGAATAAGGCCTCTGCTCGGTTAATTTTATTTTCTGCCGGGTATCTTTTTTGGATCGACAATTTCCTCTGCTGGTTTTATTTCAAGTCGCATTTATTTATTTATATTTGCGTCCCTGCCCCCTCCAATGCAGGGATGTACTTTTTTCTTCCCCAATTTGGCTTTAGAGACTTTTATAATTTAGTAATTAAAATCTTTGATAGGCTTTTGAAATTGCATCTAATTGAATTTAATGGGGAGATGAATTTCAATTTTATTTGATTACTGGGACCCCTGGCATAGGTATTTATGGAAAAAAAACTCTACAAAAATATGCTGTGTGGGCTAAGATGGCATAATAAAATTAGAGGTAATCAGATTTCTCTGTCGTGAATTTCGCTCTAATTTCACTATAATTTTCCATTAGATAGCTAGTTTACAAATATTTGCTCATCTGCGATGGGAGAAGCTATCTGTCTAAAATGATTATGGTCAGGGCCTTCAGAAATGTGGCCCTTTCTCTCATTCCCTTTTAAAACCAGATTGCGAGAGACCGAAATTAGGAAGATTACATTATGACTGTCTGCATCCGGGAGAGATACTGAAATGTAATGATGGGAGGCAGGGGATGAAAGCTGCGTCAAGACAAATGTTTGTACTTTTAAGTAATGTTTTTTAAGTGAACTGGACATTTCAGCCTAGATAGACGTGCACCTGTTTTTGCTCCTTAGATCACAGGAACATGTTTAACCTTTTTTTCCCGGGCACATTTTCATTTGTTTGCAAAACGATGATAGGCTAACTTAATAAAGATATTTTCATAAGTCGGCCAATTAGTTTATGATAAGTAACTTCTGACCGCTTCTTTTGGAGATACGCTCCCGTTTTGGTATGCAGCACATTCACCCTCAGAAAAATAAATATATAATGCTATCCAAATAGACGTGAGGGGGAATAATATCCAACATCACAGGCTTCGCTAGAACAATGCAAGGGCAAATGCTTTCTCGGGCCTTCTTTTCAAGCCACTGCACTAGACTCCAGATTTGTCATATTCAATTTCCTGTCAATTTCACAATTGAGATTTGAGGGGGGAAAGAAGCTCTATTTTAAACCTCTGTGGGAAAGGCTAGAGATGATGATGATGATGATGATGGCAGTGGTGATGATTCTCCGTTTTCTGTCTTTTTTTATTTTGTTTTCTTTTTTGTGACGCCCTCCACATCTCAGTCGTCCACTCGGTCTGTGCTGTCCCACTGGCTGAGACGGCGAGAGGGTTCAAACACAATCTAACTCCCGGCAAAGGTCAGTTTTCTCACTCCACATGGCCCCGGGTCCTAGGCACAAAAGCCCCTCAATTCACATCTTTCAACTGGGCGTTGGCTTTTGTCCCGGCGGAGCGAGGCGCTTGGAGCGGGCGGCCATCAGACCAGCCCCTCCTGGAGTGCGCGGTCAGGGGCAGCTAAACGTCTGGCCCCTGCGTCCCTTTGACGGATGCAGCCCTGCCATGTCACACTCCCCCCTCCCCGCTCACCCCATGCCCTGAGCATACCATCATAATGGGCCACATCAAACGCCATTCAGATCCTCTCCGAGAAACAGAAACGGCAGCGAAAAGAAAACGGATCTGCGAACACTGGCCGTTGCCTACCGTACAAAACGCTCCGCTCTATCGCTGCGCACTCGTCGCGGTGTCAGTCAGAGCTTTGAATGCGCTCGACGCGTGTTCCTGTTCTAATTCAATAACGTCCCGTGCATAAAGGTGGCATTATGTTGTTTTGTTGCAAAACTTTTGTGAAGTTGGCAGAGGCCGATAGGTGTGGCACATCTGCTGATATTTTACGTGTTTAGGGTTTTCTCTGGAACGTCTTGAAGATATTTGATGACTGACTGGCTCTTCCCTTCTGGATTAATGAGTTTAAGGTGGGAACATTTTGCCATTGTTGCTTTATGACTCATCCGTGTAATCACTAAATCAACCAAAACCTGTTTTATGCTCACAAATGAGATGTAGCAGTTAGCAAACAGGAACTTGGGATTGACTAATTTCTCACAGTTATGAGACAGTACTCAGAATATGCATTTCCCCTTTTCATTGGCCCTATTTCTCTGCGCTTTCAAGAAATTAAGCTCATTTTGTTTTGGCCAAAACTTGGCGCTTCCTGCCTGGTGTTTACTCATATCATTTGCGGTTCAAGTTACAAATGGAAATATTTCCAAAGTCGACTGTGTTTAGATAGAAAATATGCTGAAAAAAATGCCGTCCGGGTGCGCTTTTGCATGCCACAGCGGAAGAAACTGCCAGGCAAATAAGGGCTTTGTCTTATAAAGTATTCATTGTCACCTGGTAACGGCTGCCGTTTATCATTTCACCTGAAATTAGAATGAAAACTGATACCTTATCAGGGGGACAAGCACATAGAGAGCAAGCAAAGATGAATGAAGAAGAGAAGGAGGGAAAAAGGGAGGGAGAAAAAGGGAACGGGGGATGGGACACATAGGTTTTTTTTCTCCTTCATCGTAATATACAACCAACTGTTCAGAGGATAAGGTTACTTCGCCATGTGAGAGCGTTGTTCAATACTGATTTTTTTTATTTTATTGGGACATCTTTAAAATATGATTTTATGAAATGTCCTTTTTTCTTTTAATGTAGCCACCCACATTTTACACATCATTTTTTTGTTGTTGTTGCATTATTCTACAAACTTCCTGTTTTCTGTAAATAACACTCATAAAATTAACTCTGATAGTCAAATGTACAGTAGATCAACAAGGGTCTTTCCCCACAATGCAAGATTTAAAAAAAAACTGAACACTTTGTTCATTTTAAAACGGGCTTGCTGTTATCATCAGAATCACATGCAAAAACGTCTGACTGATATATCTAATGAGCTTGATATTTTCTCTGAGCCTTTGAGTTTTCCCTCCCTCCTCATTTTCATGGAATCGTGGAAGGCTCCTCCCCGAGAGACTTGAAAGGCTAGAAGAGCCCAAAGATGGGAAGGCCAGCCCACTAAGGGGAGGAAAAAAGTGTGCTCAGGTTCCTCCACTGCTGTAATTTCCTATCTGCCTATTCAGACATCGGCAACTGCTTGGTGTGTGTGCGTGTGTACAGGAGCAGAACCGTAGACCGAGAGAGAGAGAGAGAAAGAGAGAGAGAGAGAGAGAGAGAGAGAGAGAGAGAGGCAGGAGGAGCAGACGAGGAAGGGGCCGGCTCTGTATTCTCTCACCTACCCCCCGTCAAACCACAGGAGGGAGGGGCCAAGCCAAGCTGCCAATCAACCTCACTCGTGGCAGCCGGCATTATCACTGCTACAAACTATTGACAGATTACATGTCAAGGAGTTTAGTACATGATTGAGAGCAAAAAAGGCGTTTATTGTCAACTTCTTTTAGTTTTGCTTTTCTCACAGACCAGCTTACATCTGATGATTTTCAAACAGAGTTCAGTAATATTATGAAAGTTACATGCTTGACAGGATTTAACTTCGACTACCCTGAATATGGTAAGTGACCCTCTTCTCTAACCTCTGTGTGTGAGTGTGTTGTGTGCGTGTGTGAGTGTGTGTGTGTCCATAGGTGAGTGTTTCAATGTGAAATATGCTCGAACAGGGAAGTTGTTTTAAATGCCATGGATCGTCGCTGTGAGTTTACAGTACCTTTATTTATAACTGTGTGACAAGCCCAGAGAAGATGGCAGTGTTTAATACGATCACTCTGTCCCTGAGTCCTGTGTTTTCTTTTCTCACTTTACTCATGCTTCCCAGGAGGGGAAGGATTTAAGTAGACTACTTTCATTTTAAACCTGGAAGTGGTCAAGTTTATTTGCTCTGTTATTTAGACACAGCATATCACTCTTACCTACAGGCGTTCAGCGATGTTTGAAACTCATATATCTGTGTTTATTAAAGCGTTCCTGTTTGTCTGAGTGCAGGGGATTTTTTTGTTGTTGATGTCGATATAACTTTATGGACGCACCGATGTGGCATAAACGTACATAGGCATGTAATAATATTAGTGAAGTGACTGGCATGGCCTAGGGGTTTGTTGCCAAGGGGACTAAATAAACAAAATGCTGTAGTAACATTGTTTTGACACATGTAAGGGCACACAGAACAAATGCTATCCCTCTCCTTTTTCCTCGTTCCTCCGTTTAGGGATATTAGGAAATTGATATTGATATCATACTGTCCCATCCTGTTTCCTAATTTCCTCACCAAATAATCTGCCTTTAGGAGCTTTGGATATTATTATAAAATCAGAAATTGCAATGTTCCTAAATTAAAAATACTTTTCTAGCATAGTTAGTTTGTCTTGCGTGTTTTGAGTTTGTTGAATATCTATTTCAGTTTAGTCTTAAATAGAGTTCCTGGAAATTAATTGTATTAGTTGTATATATATTTTAAATAGCTTTAATTTAGTCCAGAATTATAGTGTTTATTCACACACGGCTTTCGATGTGTTTTACTTCATGCTGTTTAGATTTTTTTTTTAGATGTCACTTTGACACGTGTTTGATTATATATTGTGGTGTGCATCTGCAGTGTTTTGTTTTTTAAATAGATATTTTATCACGTAATTATTAATATTATATATTTTTTTACTTGTCCAAAATCTAATATGTCACTTTTTTTGGTTTTGAAACAGGACTGGGTGGCTAACTAGTCAATAACCACGCTCTATTCGTCTTTTTAGCAGGGAAAATAAATACACACATACATCAGTGAATTTGAAAAAAAAAAAAAAGTAGGTTTTGTCATAGCTGCAAAATTCAGTCGATAATTCTACCGAGTTTTGATGTGATATCTTCATGTCTTGTTGCCTTCAGGCAAGAAAGATTTTTTTTTGACACTAATGAACAATGTTTGTTCTAAAAGATAAATGTTGAAAGATAAAATGAAATTACGTGAAAATAAATGTCGTCGTGGCTTCTTTTAAAGAGCATCCTTTGAACTTTCAGAAGTGTCTTCAGATTTATGATGTCATATTTATCAGAAACTTTTCACTTTTCAGAAACAGAATCATATTTTGCTTTCTGTTTTATTCTTATTCTAAATGAGACACACCCGAGATTTTAAAATTATTTTCATTTTTGCTGGGTGCTCTCACTTTAGATGACTGCAATTATTTTATTACTCCAGTAGGTTTTTTTTCTCCTTCTGTGCGAGTGAAAGCAGTTTTAGCCTCTGTCCACTTTGAGCACCTTTACCACTCATCTGCAAAATAGGATCAAATGAGGAGGAAAAATCAACCCAAGGTCTGCAGCCCTCAATAACCTTTATCACAATTTAGCAACAACCGAATCAATTTGATGTCTTAAGCAATAAAAAAGGCTGTTGCTGTCCTAATTCTGCAGCTCTTCGGATGACAGTAAATTTACATTTTTTAATTAAACTAGCTGGAATTTTTATGAGGGGGCTGGGCTATGCTAATGGGAATGTTGTGTGCCGCAGATTAACAGAGTTTTGAAGTACATTTGGAAGGGGGGTACATTAAAGGGGGAGAGGATGCTAGGCATCACATTTAACCCCTTTTATGCTTATTTTTCCTGAGGGACCCTCGGCACACCCGACCGCTGAGAGAGGCAAGAGCGCTCTTTAGTGAAGGGGTGATCAGTGTTGCCATGTCAACTCATGCATATTCTTTAAATTCTAATCTATAATTGATGACACGCACAGATCACGTAGAAGAAAGGTGAGCCCCTTTAAGAAGGACATCTAAAATGCGTTTTGTAAGTCATTTGAAACTGACTTTTTATCATTATTAAAATATGGCTTAAAATGTTTTTAATGTAATTATTTACATGTAGCTGTATTTATTTAAATGTTGTGTTCATATATCTCATACAGTATTTTTTGTATCAAGTTAATTACAAAAATTGAAATTAATATTTTGTTATATAAATATAATTAAGATTTGAATTCTATAGTAGACGCACTTACATTTATTTGTTTCATTTCAAACATGTATGTCTTGTAAACCGAATTAGAAAGCCTAGCAAAGACAGAGAGAGAGGGCGACTGAGTCTAGCTTGAGTTTCCCGATCAGTCACCGGCCCCCCGCCATCAAAAGGAACTTTGTCATCCTAACACCCCGACAGTCCCCCAGCTCACAGTCGGGCAAACGATAACGGAGGCTAATACAGGAACGGATCAATCTCAAAGCATGTGAACGTAATGCTTATGAGGTTTCTCTTCTCCTCTCCTCCTGTGCATTCATGCAGACACCAGACCCTAATTAAAACTTCAAAACCTTCCTGTCACTAATACACAGTAATGGTCTAATTGATACTGTGCTAGAAAAGTTGTGGAATAATAAATTGATCACAAATATCCATCGTTGTTTTTTTATTTTATTCTTAAAATATGCTGTTTTTGTTGTATAATTATATACACACATATATATATATATATATATATATATATATATATATATATATATATATATATATATATATATATATATATATATATATATATATACATATTTTATATGTCATATATAAAATATACATTCATAATGAATATCAATTATTAGTAAAGTATGTTATTATAGTAAGTTATTTAAATAAGAAAAATACAGTTTTCCATATTATAAAAAAAAAAAAAAATATCACAGTATTATGTCTTTGTGAATAAGCTGGAATATTATTTGAGTAATGATATAATTTCCCAGAACGTAATTTCCCTGGCTGTAAGCAAATCCAGTTATAAACATAGAGTTCAGGTGAGTCATTTTCAGTAAAACAAAAGTGAACTGTACAATGGGGGGTGGGGTTGGGGGAGGTACTACTTTAAAAGGTATTGGCGGCTCACAGGTCTTGTGGTTAAAGTTTTGCATCTCGCAAAAAAGCCTCTTGTAGTACTCCTGCTGTATCTCTTGCCATCTACCTCACCTTTTGCAATAAATGTGCCACACGATTGAGAATTTCATTATCCGTTTTCTCCCCGTCTGCAGACAAAACGTCGAGTTTTCGTGTTTTACCACATCTGGTGGTTACAAAAGTTGTGGAAAGATCTTCCTCCTCTGTGTGCTGGGCCTCGCAGAATGGCTTCATTTCACGTTTATGATCTTCCACATGAAATTCTAATTTCATGCAAAGTGGGGGAGACAAATAATCTGCGGCAGCTGATACGGCATATAAGAGGGGAAAAGAAGAATATGAAGAAGCAATTAGCACAGTGTGGAAGACTTTAGTCTGTTTGTCTGAAAGCTTGAGCTCCAATGGCCTCGAATGAAATTTGCATGCTCCGCTTATCGGCGCTCCCTTATTATGCCGTCTGAAAGGAAGATTAAGCCGGTACAAAATGTGGCGACTAATCCTTTTAAATGTGGCAGGGGTCTTTAAGGTGTGAACAACCCTGTAGGCAGGTTTCAGGCAGGGTTGTTAGCGAGGCTACCGCGAGCCGCTCTTTGACGGCTGAGTGCACTCTACAGGCTTCAGCCACTCTGACGAGTTCCTTTAGTCTGGCAGGAGCGGAGAACATCGGCTGGATTGCAGTTAAGGGAGCGATTGGCCCGAGCTGATGGATGGTTTGTCCGTGCGCTAGCAGTCTTTAGCTCTTTATCTCAGACCCAAACAGAGAGGTCACATAGGGTGGGGCAGACGATAAGATTAGAGCGTTGCTTTTCCGGTGGTCTTATGTGAAATCTCTACGCCGTGTGCATGTAACATTAATCTCTTGAAGTTTATCATGTGAAATTAGTACGTTCCCCCTCGTCTAATCAGTCAGGAAAACATTCACTTATTTGCCCCCCCGAAAGACAATCCTCCTATATTTTTATTCTCCCAACGATAAGCAAGGGAAATGAACGTCTTCGCTGTTGCCTTTTTTCCTCAGAGATTGTTTGCATTAGAGAGCCACAGAGCTGATATCCTGTCCTCTCTGGTAATTGACTGCAAACAGGGGTGCTTGCGTTCGAAACCTCCCCTGCCGTGAATCCTCTGGTTGTGTGTGCTTTTGCCTGTGACATTCTATTCACTTGGGTCAGTAGCAGGCAGCAGCAGCAATAATTACAGTCTGTACATGATAAATCTGAAGCCCAGCTGTTGCGTTCTGTCACAGCCTACACACTAAACCGAGCAGAGAGAGAGAACAAGAGAGAGCAAAAGGGGGCTCAGGAGTTTGCTGTTTGACTGATTTTTTTTTTTTAACTCCGTAACTTGATAGGATTACATGGTTCTTGGACCAACACCTGTTAAGAGGCTGTTAACAGAGCAGTTGGCAGTCTCATGGCTAGAGCTTAGAGCTTTTTCAGACTCTTCTGTGTGTCCTCTTTTGGGGTTTCTGTCTTTACAAGAAGGGTTTTGTGTCTCAAGGCTGTTCTGCTCTGGCCCCAGACTTTTGTTCAGACCAAAGAGGGAGGCTAAGGTGTTCGTAGCCTTAATCTGAACGAGAAACCGGCTTCTTGCTTTTCCACACTGGATAACAGGTGTGGATTTGGCCATCCTTAAATTCCTTCAACAATCTTTGCTTTCATTTTTATTGTATGTATTGTTTCTTTTATTTAGATGTTTTGCTTATTTTTTGTGTCTTAAAAAAGTTGTATATTCATATAAATATTTTATTATTTTTTATTTTATTTACAGTGGTCTCACTCCCAAACAGTATTTGGACATTTTATACACCTCAAATTGTCTGACTGACTATCTTTGGCTTACACAACAAAACATTAAACCAAATCTTGTGCATTGAGGAAAAAAAATAAATGTTATAAAATGTAATATATGAGAGAGAGAGAGAGAGAGAGAGAGAGAGAGAGAGAGAGTGGGGGTGGGGGGGGATTAAGAGACCACTTAACATTAATTTATAAACTTGGAGTGGTATTATTTTAATGTCATAAAAGGTTTTATATTCATATAATGATTTTATTTTATTTATATATGGATGTCCCACTCCCAAACAGTATTTTGGACATTTTATACACACTTCAAATTGTCTGACGGACTGTCTTTACCTTAGACAACAAAACATCAAACCATGAATCTTGTGCATGAAAGTAATAATAATAAAATTATAATAAAAAATTATATATATACATACATATACATATACATATATATATACATATATATATATATATATATATATATATATATATATATATATATATATATATATATATATATATATATATATATATATATATATATATATAAAATCAAAGCACTGAAATTGTTGACTATTCATGGACTCTGTTCAAACTAAATGAAAAAGTTTAAAATAATGTTTATATATTGTTCATGGTTGAGAAAGTTGATGTGAAGTTAAAATTGATGATCTACACTTGTAGTTACTTTGCTGTGAAACCTGTGGGAGCATACATTGAATAAAAATCACCATGACACTATATTTGTTAATACTAATTGCAAAAACGTTTTCCCACTTGGTTTGATATGTTGTTATCCGAATGCGTTCACATTGACAAATTTTAGGTGTCAAAAAGTGTCCAAACTATTTTTGCAGCCAATGTATATTTTTGGAACAACCAACTTACAAAATGAGTCAAACTCTGCACTACAAGCTATGTGGCAAACAAGTCACCTGACACCAAGCTTGTGTGCTATTATTTGTGCAATTTTATGTCATATGAATCTATTCATAAACACTGTGAATGAAAGGGCATGTTGGGTTGTTGAAGGCAGCCTTCATTAAATAGTGTTCCAGCATGATTTAGATATTTTCCAGCACTGCACAAACCATGACAAAATGCCATGTTACAGCTTGCACAACCAGCAGAAATAGAATGAAAATACCTGTTCAAGTCTGCCCAGATTTTTTGCAACTTTTTTTCCCTTCTTTATACCTTATATTATGCAATCTGTGGTGTAGATCCCTGGTATGTACGGATTGTCTGAAAGCATAAGGCTAGGTAGGGGAGAGATAGAAAATGCTAATGGCTTGTTTATTTTGCCTGTACTCTGCTATCCTTGAATACCATATTTGGATTTTGTTAGTCTCACTTACAGAGCTCAGACCCTTTCAGAGGGGTTCCAACACCTGTCCTGTCTATTGTGCCGGAATTTTCTATATTTGGCTTATAGTCAGACTCGTTGGTTGGTACAAAGGGGCAACATTTGTCAAAGTCGATAGAGAGAGAGAGAAAGAGAGAGCGGGAGAGAGAGAGACATTACCTTCTGTAGTGATTTGAAAGACTTTAAAATTATATTTAATACATGTGTGTGAGTGTGTGTATGTGTATTTATTTAAATTTATCTATAGATTTACAACATGAACTGATTAACTCCATAAACTGTATTTCTGAAACTAACAGTAATCTTATCATAGAGAAATTTTAATAATCATAATTCAGATGGTTTTGATTGTCTTGATAAGAGAACATTATGACTTTAAAACAGCAGAGCGCTGATTGTTCTGAAGGTGTCGTGTCCATTGGACGCCCATCTGAGCTTCTCTACAGAGTGAAATAACCCGCCCGGCCCTTAATTGTTTGGAAATATTGGAGGCCCCTTTTCACCTGCGTGTGCGCTCCCCTCTCCCCTGATTCATTTCAGAGACCGTCCTCGGCTGCTGGAAAATGGCGTTAATTTTTTTATTACCTGTTTGACTCTCCAGCCTTATTACTGTAGCCCCTTAATGTTCTCCGTAACCGTGGAAACCAGATGAATAAACGTCCGCAAAAGAAAATGAGATGATTAAACAGGTCATCCTTGCAAAACAAATTCGCTTGGTCGAGCGCAATTTGTGTACCAAGCGCCTGTCTTAACAGTTTGCTAACAAGGGGATTGTTTGCAAGGGTAACGGGAGGAGAGAGAGAGGGAAAAAAACTATGGAATAATGATAAACTAGCTCTGAACATGAAATAATCTGTTTAGAAAAAAAAGATGAAAATATTATAGTTGGGAAAAATAAAGCAACTTAATTGTAATACCTCAGCTTAAAAGCCCGTGTGTGAATCTCTATGAGTTAGTCTGTCTTTGACATCTTTTTGCCCCTAGAAGGAATTTGCCAATGTGTTTAATGTCCATAAACGTGCATTTGGCTCAAGTGCACACATTACAAATCCTGCAGTATTTGAATGGTTATCTCCTATTTAAGGTATAGACTATACATGCCGGGTGGTATGTGGATAATATGTGGAGACGGCGAACAAGATTCATGTCCTAACGGACCGTCTCGTACGGAACACCTCCTGACTCCGTCTTCGGACCCTTCAAGTTTTAATGTTTTCTCCTCCACCCTTCCTCTCTTCCTTTTCTCCCATAGTGGACTTGTTTTGACCCCTTTTATGCATATTTAACATGCAATATTTCATCTCACTGTGATGGTTTGGTTGCTCTCATCCCTGTAAATAAGAGACTTGCCTTTGCCGATTTAGATATGTAAAGATAGGGCAGAGTACCAGGCCCGAATTAAAGCTGTGTCTGTGTTCACATCGAGACCGCTAATGACAAACGGTGGCCATGCCGTGGTGATGTTGTTTATGGAAGTACTCCACTCAAGGGTGTTGGCTGTTTACACTGAAGCGCCACTTTCCCTCATCCTTAAAAAAAAAGCCCTCCCCCAATCATCTATTGCATTTATGTCCCCCTCCTGAGTCAAGGGGGTGTGGGTTGGTCCTGGATTTGAGGTCTTTCGGGGCGAAATTATGGCACATTTTGAGAGAGTGCTGCTGCCCCAGCACTGGGGTGTGTGTGGCAGAAACTGAAAAGCACTCGTGCATTATTGATGTTTTAATTTGTGCAAATGCCCAAGTCTTTGTTAAGTGATTATAGAGCTGTAGAGATAAGAGACAGGTACTTTGGGCAGAAACAAGAGCCGGTGCCCACTTTGTTGGCCTAGTTTAGATGCATTGATCGGCAAGGTTCAGTAGAAAAATGTCAACGTGTCAAATATGAAAGAAAAAAAAACCTGTTGATCTTTTGTACTTTTTTTCTCAACTACACCTCTCCCATTTATGGTACAGTTTTATAGGTCTTTTACATCCCTTATCAAAAATTATTTGATGTAAATATAATAGAACTGACCTGAAAAGCCCCATAAGCAAATATTGTGTGTGTCACGCCACCAGCTGACCTTGGGAAAGAATGCAAAGTTATAATACCTCTCGCTAGAACAACAAACCCATAAAATAATGCTACACAAAGTGAGCTGGTTTAGGTAAATACGAGTGAAGGACTTCGCTTTTTTCAAACCGTGATTAACAGGAACATGAGATCATAAAGTTTTCCATGACGTGTCTCATTGCTGTTGTAACTGGCAGACGGTTTGTGCTAGCTTTATCATTGCTGTGCACAAATAGAGTGAATCAACAGGAAAAGTGAAAAATATTTTAATTATGCTGTCATGCAAAGCACAAGTGCAAAGTCGCTTTTTATCACAGAATTATCACATCATCAATAATGCTGGAGGGTGTTCATGTTCAGTTTTTTTTTTTTTTTTAATGTTTTTTTTTGTTCTTTGCGTTTTCAGAAAAGGTGTGTGTGCCTGCTAAAGAACAGAGCGGAAGAAGGGCCGTAGTTGTGTTTGGGCGTGTGTGTGTGTGTGTGTGTGGGCATGTTTTTGTGACATATGAGGACACAAATGTGTATAATGACATGGGTATGACACTGGTATTACAAGGAGAGGATGACTTATGAGGACATTGGCTATGTCCTCACTTTTCAATATGCTTATAAATCATACAGGATTAGTTTTTTGAGAAAGTCAAAATGCAGAATGTTTCCTGTGATGGGCAGGTTTAGGGGCAGGGGCGGTGAAAGGGGATAGAAAATACGGTTTGTACAGTATAAAAACCATTACGCCTATGGAATGTCCCCATATGTCACAAAAACAAATGTGTGTGTGTGTGTGTGTGTGTGTATATTCATAATCATCAGTTCAGATAGTTTTATTATTATCATTTTTATATTATATTATTTCTATTTATGTTTTTTTAATTAAATTTTTTGGACCCACTTTATAATAGGTGGCCTTAACTACTATATACTAACATTTTAATTAATAATTTGATACAATGCTCTTATTGTGTACATACATGCTTTTACATTGTACTTACATTTTAAAAATACCTGCATGTAATTACGTCTGTAATTAATTGCTGTAGTTACATTTTATAATTACAGTTGGCACTTCCCTTACACCTAACCCTACCCTTAAACTTACCCATACCACCACAGCTGTCCCTAACTCTACCCGTATCCACCTCAATATCAGCAAAAGGGCTTTGCAATACAATTTGAACACAATAAGTACATTGTTCTTACTTTTTTAGGTAAGTACATAGTACTTAAGGCCACCTAATATAAAGTGGGGCTGATTTTTTTTCATATATTTTCCTATTGAGGATGTCCCCCGGTATTTCCGAATAGAGGTTTTGTCAGTTTTATCTAACTTCTGTATTTACAGACATCATTTAAAGCATGTTCCCACATACATCCTGTCGTCCTGTTGAAATGAATCAATGCGCAGTTTGCTCTCGTTGGCCGCAGCATGAATGAGGCTGAGAGAAACAAGCGTATGGCTGAAAGCTCTCGCAGCTTTAACAGGGAGCCTCTCTTTCATGCTGACCCACACACTCTGACACTCTTATAGACGCAGCGCTGGTGGCTACTTTCACTTATCTTGCTCGAAAGGCTCTGGCCACGTCCCATTTGTGCTGAAATCTGCATTAAATCTGTCTCATGAGGCCACTGGCTTAGTATGGGAATTGAAAAGATTTGATGTCTCAGGTGGGGTGAGAGAAGGGAACATGTTAGTTCTGAAATTTAGGGTTTCAGTTCGGCCTGCAATCTGAATCTATTTGAAAACAGAACGAAACGTCCTTCAAACTAAATAGGTTCTTGAACCGATAGGGCTGAAATGAGTGTGCGGTAATAGACTTTATGATATTTGAAAGCAGTATTTTGCAGAAGTAAAAGAAATCTCCCCTCCCTAGGGTGAAAGCCGAGCCTCCACAGGAAAGTGAGCCTCTATTTTAACGTGTTTCTCTGTGACAGATGACATTTAGCCCATCTATTGGATCGCATGTCTCACATTATCTCTTATTTCACTAAACCCAGGCTTAATTAATAATTGATGCAAATGATATAATAGCACTAATAGACAAGAGAGACAATAAGAATGATCCACTAAATTGAATTTATTTCATGATTTTGGCTAAGAATAATAGATTGATTTTTGCTGGGTTCATAGTAAATTAGCACAAAAGGAGAAAAAAAAATTACATGAAGAATATTTTGCTTTTTTATGTAAGTTTTGGCCACATGTGTGTGTTTGGTGGAAACTTGATTCACTTCTGGTAAGCAGGCTCTGTATATTCTCAGCCTGAAATGTATACTGTATGTGGTGTGCATGAGGCAGTAAAGGTTTTATTTGGTTCCTGTGCACCTAGAATATTCTGCGCTTTCTCACTGGCTCACAAAGAGCAACTATGTGCTGTAATTAACATTTCAGCAGACTTATATATCGCTTTGCCTGTATTTTGTAATCAGCAAAGGTTTTCTGAGGTGAAAATACTGACATATTCCAATAATTAGAGACTGAAGTACACTTTTTATGATGTGCATATTTCCCAACCAGGAACTGGGCGAGAAAGGGCTGAAGCGAGAGAAAAGATAGAAGAAGAGAAAACAACTCGCATGTTTTGGCAAGTTGTTTTACATATCAACATTTTTTTCTCCCTCCGCGAGCTTCGGAATTTGTTCTCTGTCAGTGGTGAGCTGCCATACAGAAGATGCATTAAAAGTGCCATAACTCGCATAACCCGGCCGGGCTAAAATCAATTGGAATGGATAGTTAAGCTGGCGCTAAAAATCAATGAGCAATTCATGTCCTTGATCACACTGTGTCATTTCTCTCAATGTTAGAGCTCAAAGCTTAGTGGAGCACGACCAGCCCTCCCCTTGCACATTACAATACATATATATATATATATATATATATATATATATATATATATATATATATATATATATATATATATATATATATATATATATATATATATATATATATATATATATTTACTAACTATCCATTCCATTCCATCTTTATTTGTGTTCTAAATGTGTGCATATTTTCTGTTGCAATACCTTATTTTGCATGCCAAGTGCACGGTTGCAATAATATCCAGAGTAAGAGAAATCTTATCTGGCCAATCTGGGCTGAACTGGATGAGTTGCTATCTCAATCAAACACTTAAAAATAGCTGAGGGTCAAATTTCAATGATCATAGTCTTCTTGGCCTCTCAAAATGTTGCAATCAATTTGCATGGCATACCGAGCAATGGGAAGGCTACCCATCCGCAGGTCCCGTAATGGAGGGCTGGGGGCAGGGACATGGCCAAACAGATTAGGAAGATGAAAAGTCAGTGTTTCAAAATAGTAATTTTGTCCTTATTAATGCCATTAGTGTAACAGTCAGCATGTATCAAATCAAAGGAGGAGAAGAGTAGCTCAGTCCCTTGTCTCGGCACTGTGACGGGACTGTGTCGAGAGCGATTTGAGCATTTTGTGTTGACGGGTGAGGGTCTATTCTCTCTAGTCTTTGCTAAACAATGCTGTACGTTTTTCTGCTATATCGGTTTTTGTCCTGTAAAGCTTGCAACACCAAAGTCATGAGTTTGATTCCCAAGGAAGGCAAGAAATTATGTAAAGAATGTATAAAATGTAAAATTGTTTAGATATCACGAAATAACTTATTTTTGACCAGAAACTGCAGGGGACAAAGCCTAGCAATTTTCTTAAAAATCTAGAATTGGTGTAGACGCAATCTTCCCTCCGCAGTCCCATCTTTCACATTTTCTTTCACAAATAATTACAAAGAAACTGCAAGCAGCGCATTAAATTAAGTGACATTTTAAGTAGCAAGACTGAAGTAGTATTTTCTTTTAAAAGGCCCTCTAAATAATAATAATAATTGAATTTTTAACTTCAACTATTTACAACGTAATCATATTCTAAAACTAAATAATTCATTGTTGTTCTTTTTTGTGAGGGATTTTGGGTTGACTGAACGTGAAATAATTTGAGATTGCAGCACAAAATGATATCATTCACATCACCAGTCGTGTTATTATCATGCAAGAACGAGTGCAAAATGAAGGGACGCGAATGGACACAGTCATCCACGACGGTTATGTGCTGCTGTTAATAACGCAGGCCTGTTATTGAACACAGTTGTGATAAAAGATGACTACAAATGACATTTCTGAGTCCGAGACCCGATGGAATCGATGTCTGTTAACAGGCTTGTGTCCGTGCGCTCATTTCAGAGAGAAACCTTGAAGCCACCTCCTCCCGTTCAGCATTTGGCACACGGCTACAGATATTTTTCAACCCCCTCCTTTTCTGTTGGTATAATTTGTTACGTATTTGTGTAGCCTTTCAGAGAGCAGTTGTTTGGCACAACAGGTGTGGCTCTTGTGCCTTGTTTTCTGACTAATGTTGCAAAGGGCACTCAGTCATAGGGTGAATGCCTCGGATTTAAAGCAAGGGCCTTCAAACCAGTTGTCTTCTGGGATAGAAAAAGCTGGTGAGCTGAGTGCACATGGGCAGTTGGCTCCCAGAGGTGAGATGTAGTGGAGCAGCTGGGTCTTTTTTTTGAAGGGGAGGATATTTTTTCCCCCTTGTTTCCAATAAAGCATAAATGAATGTTTGTGGCAACTGAGGCCATGGAGTGCGCATGCCCGAGCAGAGTGGTGTAGTTGTGTCTTCTAGAAGGGCCACAGATCTAGCCAGGCTCTCAGAAAACAAACGACTGATTAGGTATATTTCCAGTTCTTAGTGGTATCGTTTCAGACGTGCCTGACATTCTTCCTTTTGTGGAACACAAAAAAAGACATTTTTTTGAAGGTGTTTGCTTATACTATAAAGGTCAATGGGGTCCAAAACAACACTGGTCCCTATTGACTTTCATTATGTTTAACATTTTCAGAAATATTCTGTCTTCACAGAAGACCGAAATAGAGCGACGTTAATCACAGCGATGATAGAACTGAATTTTTTGGGGGGTTAAGCATCTCTTTAAATAAAAAGTCATTTCCCTTTTGTAATGTCATGCATTTTTCGAAAGAAACAGGACATTTTATGAGACAAAATGTAGATTTTGACCATTGAGAAGTGATTGGATGTATGATTCGTGGTCTTAGTGATGTCATCAGTCAAGGAATGTTGCATTAGTATTATTGAAGTTGTCTCTTTCAGTGCAACTCCAACAGGTTATGTACGAATTCCTGTATTTCTTTTCGGAAAACACCTTTTAGTAGCTTTATATTTGCTTCACCGCTGTCCCCCTCTTGCTTTCTTTTTCTCTCACTCACTCCACCCCACCTCTCTCTCTCTCTCTCTCTCTCTCTCTCTCTCTCTCTCTCTCTCTCTCTCTCTCTCTCTCTCTCTCTCTCTCTCTCTCTCTCTCTCTCAATCCATCTGCATCATGTCGATCTGTCAGGCTGCCAGTGTCTGTTCCAATTAGATTCCACTTAATACACGTAACCTCGATTAACACGCAATCAAGCTCAGATAAATCACATCCTTTAAGTCTCCCCCTCCGCCTCAGTACCGTTGCTGTGCATCACCCTATTTTCTCTGCAAGCACATACATACACTCTTTCAGATTCTATAAAGCCAATTTGATAGTGACATCTTGGAAACCTTTTTTTGAGTTTGCCCCGTGAAGATATACGTCTTCGATAGCGTCAATATTTATCTTTCGGGGTAATAAATATTCAGTTTAGTTTCAGATTCCAAAGCTGATTGGCGTGGGGCGCATACCATTACATTTACATTTACATTTAATCATTTAGCAGACGCTTTTATCCAAAGCCACTTACAGAAGAAATTGTTACCAAAAGAAAGCAAAAAGAAATACCAAAAGAAATTGTTTGGACATATTAAAATAAATAGTTTGGACAATTACGTATGTGCGAATAGATAATTTAAACTATTTATGAGGCAAAAGGAAAAAAGAAAAATCCAACAAAAGAAACAAGCCAAGGCAATGGAAAGGCCTGCGCAGCACTCTGGAGTCTTGCTTTATGTCTCGCTTTATTAATCACGCTAAAAGTGCTAACATTGACATGTTTAACAGATTAGAGTTTTAATAACAGGCCGGGTTAAAGTGCTGGTGCATCGGAGAAGATATCCTGTCTGACGTGAGCGGTCCGGGTATCTTGCGCTTCCCCTCCCTCAGCCGTGCGGCCCTCGCCGATGATAAACAGGGGCCGGATGGAGGCCTTCCCCCGCGGGGGCGAGCCAGAGGATTAGGACCTCACCTCCACATCACGTACTGTTGGAGAGCTGCTCATTATTAACTTACACTACAGGGAGTCGCTGCCCTCGACCCAGCAGTCTCACAACTCAGGCCGCGGCCCCTGAATGTAGTGAGATTATCGACGTATACATATAAATACATGACTAGTTTCGTAGAGGTGCCTCACATAAACGCCAATGAGTTTCTTTAGGTGTAGGTGGACAATGGCTGTTGGCCTGCACTGGGTAAATAGAGCCGGGATTTAAAATAAATTAAGCTATGAGAAAGGCTCAGGTTGATCCTTTTCTTATCTCTAGTGCTGAGTTGTCAGCTCCAAGCCTTTTATGGGACTTTGGTAAAGCCCATGTGCACAAGAACAGGGGCAAGTGCCTATGATTTACCAGTCGTGCATTAGCATTTGGAAAAACAAGCTGTTTATGAAGAGCAAATACACCAAATCTGTGTGATCGTTCACAGAAAAACAGACACGTATGTTCTGTAAGCATTAAAACAACCCTTTTCTCCATGGAAAAAGAGTCCTGTCCCTTTAAAAAAAGTTTCCCCTCAAAGTTCAGATGGTCTTTTTTCCCCCCTCTCATCGCTCCCAGAGAGAAATAGGGAATAACGCTGATGAGTTTTAGCAGCTTCAGCCAGGCGATGGGCGAATATAATAAGTGTTTTCGCAGACGTCACCCGTGATTATCTCATCGAGGCATTTTGGGTGAATGTGGTGGATTTAGAGGCTCCTCTATTGTGCTGACATCATCACTCTTTAACAAGCTACATTAAATCATGGCTAAAATCATCCCAAACTCTCACGAACAATGAGTGTCTGGGAAGTTTAAAGGGAAAGCCTGGGGTTTAAACTTGTTTTTTTCTCTCTCTCTCTCTCTTTCTCTTGTGTGTTTGTGTTTGTTTTGTGTGACATAGCATGTCTTACATTGTAGAATGAGGGAATTGGGGCAAATTTCCTTTCTCATTAAATAATTGGATAAAGGGAAAACACTGTTTTTCTATGAATGTGCAGTCAGATGAACAATGAGAGGACAGTTCTTTAGTCCATTGTTTATGTTTCTGTCTTTATGCAGTTTTGTGCGTGTAATGAATGTGCCTTTGTGCTCTTATTTTTCAGCGTGTGGTGTCACTGCATGATTTGAATGTAATCATATTTTATAATCTTTCTTTGGAATAACAATTATATCTCAACACGCCATGTTCCAAAATCTTACAACAATATAATACAAATTTGCTCAGCTGTGGTATCTGTTTTGTTTTTCAGCACCCATTTATGTAGGAATAGTGATGTTTATTAATATTTTTATTAAAATAAATAATTTATATATGTATTATATTTATATTATTAATATTTAGATATAAATAAAACATATTTCATACACTGTAAACTATTTTGTTGGTTTAACTTAAAGTAAGTAACCTGGTTGCCTTAAAATTTTGAGTTAATTAAAATAAAAAATTTGAGTTGATACAATGAAGGAAATTGGTTTAATAAATAGAAACTCAAAATTTTATTGTATCTGAACCACATAAAAAATGTGATGATGAAATCATGAAAATAGCACAATTTGCCATGTTTCACTGCATCATAACAAATAAAACACCCACAATTACCCAATATGCTTATAAAATCTTTTAATAATATTTTAATAAAGGTTGTTGATTCTCAAAAGGTTTCATTGTATTAACTCAGATTTTTAACTTCAATGAACTCAAAATTTTAAGGGCAACCAGGTAACTTATTTTTTAATTAATTATTTTACTGTGTATGTAAATTCTGTTGATTTTTTTTTTATTGATTTTATTTCTATCTTATAAAATGTTTGTATATATTATAAAAAATACTTACTGCATGTAAACTGCAAATGCATATTACATGTCAATTCTTTATCAATATACTATATATATATACCCTCTTATAGAGGCAAGGCAGTGACAGACAGGCAGGTTATTTAGCTCCTCTAAAGTGAGACTGGTGATCAGACTGGTGGTCCATGATCAGGGCACTGCTCCCACTTGCTGTTCCGCTGGTATGAGCGACCCCTTGTTAGAGGAGGAGAGCAGAAGCAGCAAAGGTGCAGCGGAGCCGTTTAAAGAGGCTCAGCGTGGGCAGCGTGGAGCGATGTGACAGAATTAGCTAAGCCCAAGTGAGCAGGGCTGGTAGAGAAGCACTGCTGGCGCTCTGAAGGATGCAGAACTGCTGCTCAACACCAGCCAGCTAACAGAAGACCCAGTGCCCCCCTTCTTCAGGGTGGTCCTCCATCACTGTCTCCTGATATTGTAAATGAAAAGTTAAAAAACTTCTCATTTACCTCCATAATGTGGTGTATTAGTGAGCAAAAAGGGATCTTTTGGGGGCCGTTGGAGAGGTGGTGTTGGCAAAAAAGTTTATTTTGATAATTAATTAGGATTACAAACTTTATGAATGCACAGATTTAAGCAAATATTATTACGTAAATAGGTCAATATTGATCTCAGTAAATGTGAATTGGAAATTGATCGTATATTTGCAGAGAGATTTTGATAATTACTGGTTTTATTGGGACAAAATAAGCAGGAGGGGTACAGTTTGACAGGGGTACCCAATCTCTCAGGTCTGGGTTTTATGTCCCAGTCAGGACAGCCAAACAGCTCCTTGGCCCAACTCGTATCACAATCCTTCTGAAATGAAACCCTGCAAATAATTATTTTCCAAAGTCACTTTCTCTCTGCATCATCACCGGCGAGGACAGCACGAGAGGCGGGCAGCTGAAAGATAATATGTTTAGCGTGCAGACAACAGATCAAAGCTCATCCCCAGTTAGTGAGTGTTTGCGGCTTTGTATGTGTGTGGTCAAGGAAAGTGAGGGCAAACAAAACAGCGTGCTGTGCGAGAGTCAGCGTTTTGTGTGTGTGTGTAGATATCAGGGTTGAGTGGTGGTGCTCGGGGATGTCCAAAGCACCATTGAGGGCCTGCTTTGATTTTGTCATTATTACAGGGCCCTAGTTATTTGAGCAGGGCTGGGGGTAGATTCCATGGCCAGCCCACTAACTGTGTCTGCATGTCCTTAATTCCTGTTGATGTGCAGGCCTTGGGGCACTGAGCATGATGGAGAGGATGCGTCACCAGTGGAAATGATTGTTTGGCCTCTGAATATCACGTCGAAATGGTAGTTGATGACCGCCCGTGTGGCCCCATCCTAGAGACCCAGGTTGGGTGTATCAGTGCACACTGTACTGCACCACCTTAATCTGCCATCTGTCCATTAAAAAAAAAGATGTCACTTTTAGCAATCACTTTTGCAGTTTGGTGATTCTTCAGGAGTAACTAAATTCAAAGAGGTAGAAAAGAGGCAATTCATAACTGCAGGTTTACACTTTGATTTTTATTTCATTTTTAATGATTATTTTTTTTCAATGTGTCTTTCTGCAGCAAGGATTGTTTGTTTCGATATGAGGAAGATTTTTGTTCCTGTTTGAAGTGTGTGTTTTGGTCAAAGATTTTTGTACATAGTCAGTGTGTCAATGGGGAAGTTAGGGAACAAGAAGTGAAAACTTGAAAAATGACTGATTTACTGATATTTTCTGTTAAAGCATTTATGTCATGATAGACACTATACTGTTCAACTTGTTGGGGTCGGTAAGATTTTTTGTTTTTTAAAGAAGCTCTTATGCACACCAAAGCTGCATTAATTTGATCACAATACAGTATAAACAGTAATATATTTTTAAAATGATTAAAATTCAAAATAGCTTATTTTATGTTTTAAAATGAGATTGATTCCTGATGCAAAGCTGAATTTCCATCACCAATACTTCAGTCCTTCAGAAATCCTTCGAATATGCTGATTTGCTGCTCAAAAAAAAAAAAGAAAAAAAAAAAAAAAAATTTCAAAACAGTTGTCCTGCTTAATATTTTTGTGTGAAATGGATGCACCCCCTCCATCGCGCTGTATGCATCTTATTTAAATGTCCCCTTAGAAAGGTCAGGCGAACCTGAAATCAAATTGTACAGGACTTCCCATTAGTAGACGAGTCATACAGGCAACCCACTGTCTAGTCAATTTTAAAAGTTACTTTTGGACATCCCTACCACTTTTCTGCTGTAACACTGAACATGTTTATGATTAGAGAGACGGTGATAGAGACAGAGCGAGAGAGAGAGAGAGAGAGGGCAGGGGAGAGAGAGATAGAGTGAAGGGAAAGAAAAAAACAATCTCATCAGGCGAGAGGCCGTTTGCTTAGCAAGAGCTGACAGTCTTTGTGTATGTAAATGAAGAATTTAGACTAATGGAGTTGAACCATTTCTAATTTTGTGATGGCAAGAGGATTTTGATTGAAAGTAATTAAGCAAGCTAGCTGTAAAATTAATTAAAGCAAAAGGAGGGGGGATTTTTATTGGATTGGATAGCGATATAGCTGCTGTCAGGCAGGGGGACAAATGGGGGTGACCTGGATTCTCTGCCCTCCCTCCTCCCACTTGAGACTTTTATGTCACTTTAATCTCCTTAGAGCGGCTGGTGTGCATTTGTTCGAAATAATCAAGGAAATATGGTCAGAAATTGTCAGCTTTCAGATCTAATTTACCTGACAGCCTCGCGAGCGCGTATGCGCGAATGTGTCCGTGTTGGTGCGTATGCCTGCGCGTGAGGTTTTTTTTTTCTTTTCAGTCTCCCCCGTCCCTTTCTTCAGCTTTGTGGAAAATGCTTTTGACAGTTTTGAGACATCTTGACTCCTTGTTGAAAAAAATGACAAGGAACTTGGTCAGGTTGAGATGAACCCTTCAATGAGCCAGCGCATCACGGCTGAGACTAACTTAGTGTGTATTATTACATAAAGTGCACACTTTTAGAATATTGACAATGCTTCAGTTCCTTTAAGCCCACCTTATATGATTGTTCATAGTGTCTGGGGCTGCAGCATATTAAGTAACATTTTTATCAAATATATAAGCATAAAATATTGGAAAGGTAAAACGTGGTGAATTGGTGAATTACTTAAAAATACAATTTAAAAAAAAAGTAATAGAACCCATTTTAGAAAGTGTCTTAAACTATATATACATTTAATTGTAATAAGGTAATATCAGTTCTCTCAAGCAGGCAGGCATCTGCAGTTCTCGTCTCATCTGAACCCGAGAAAGACCTCTTCATTATTGGCCATAATGTGGAGTAACAGCCCAGAGGAGGATCCAGGAAAAAGGGGGTGGAGGTAAAAAGCAAGCGTAGGGTCCCAGTGAAGCTGGGGTATGGGCCGGTGCCTCTAACGGGATTAAACCCCTTAGAAAACACTCCCTTATCCTTGTCCCCCAAGAGCCTCCTTCCGGCCCCGTTTATCAATTAATATAATAAAAGGTGGAACAAAGAGCTTCCCTCCTCTCAATAATTAAACTTGTCCATCTCTGGAGGACCGTCACTGCGAGGACCCTCCATAAAAGCTGGCCAGGATCATCAAATCCCAGTGTGAGTTGCAGAGATGGGTGCTGACGTGTGGCCTACACTTGTAATGAAAGAGCGCTCCCTATGTATGCCATTACTTCAGAGTGGAGGGTGATATTAACCCCAGCGGTTGCCCACCAAACCCCTCCATTATGACATCATGTTTTCACCGGTACCTTCTGTCACAAGCTCTCAGCTCCTTATCTCTCCTGTCACCATATGCGTGAGGCTGTTAACAAACCTGTACTCAGAATGGAGAATATCAGGCGCTTTGGATAAGAGAGAGAGAGAGAGAGCGCCCGGGTAGACACACGCTTTCACAGCCAGCAGAGCTTTTGATAGAAATTAGTTTCACACAATATGCAAATTCCTGCAATTGAAAAAGGGGCTCTTTAAGTGACAGGTTGATATGTGATTAAACGACAATTAGAGTGCTGGAAATAAGCGACGTCGGCAGGTCAAGTGCTGAGCTGCTGAGCTGAAAGGTAGCAGACTATTGAGGTAACAGTCATGGGGGGAGGCCAGGAACGGGACCCAAAACAAATTAACGTCTAAAAGAAAAATGTTGGCACAGCCTGTCAATAAATGTGTAAGAGAGGGAAAAATGAGATTCAGAGGAAAGAAATGTGAGCGAGGATGTAAAACCATCATGATAGGGTGTTCTGGCTGGTTCATACATCCTACTAGGTCATTGCCTGGGCTTTCTGGGTGGTAGCTAGGGTCTACTGGGTAGACCCTAGATGGGTGCCTTGGGGTGGTTATGTGGTTACTAGGGCATTCTGGGTAGTTGCAAGGGTCTTCTGTGTGGTTGCTTATTGTGGCAAGTCAAAAGAGCCCGTCTCCAAATCTCTAGAATAAATCTCTAAAAAAGCTGGGCTCATTTAGGTCTCATTCATGTTTGGTATGTGGCAAATTATTTATTGACATTAAAAATAAATAATAGGGGTTGAGGTTTGTTCAAATAGAAATGATAGAAAAGTTTGTCTTAGCAAGCACCACTAACAAAAAGTAAGATGAGGATGTAAAGCGCCTGTAATATCGGTGTGATGTCATAGTGCACGTTTGTTTGTCCTTTTGACTTTATCCACCAACACAATCCTTCTGCTAATAATAGTGTACCTTTTTTCCTCCTTGATTTGGGCCTAATTGGCTATGTCCCCTGTCCTAGCCCTCCTCCAGTACGGTGGGACTTAAAACTATGAGACGGAAGGATTGCCTTTCTCTCCAAGAAGGACATGAAAGGCCCGTGGCCTGTCCTGGCAGCAGATGGCTGCGGCCTCTAATCCCCTTTGATGCTGCGGTGGGCAGTTGCTCCTGAACATCTCCTGCAAAGCCATGAAAACTTGAGCTACTTTTCCTCTAACTGACCCCAATTGTCAAGGAGCCGGCAGCTGTCAGACTTGGTTAGCTGTGCCTTAACTGAGACTGAAGGGCACATGTTGCTCTCTCTCTCTCTCTCTCTCTCTCTCTCTCTCTCTCTCTCTCTCTCTCTCTCTCTCTCTCTCTCTCTCTCTCTCTCTCTCTCTCTCTCTCTCTCTCTCTCTCTCTCTCGTGCTCTCTCCCTTCCTCCCTCACTCTGTCTTTCTGGCTTCCTGTTTTCTGTCTGTCATTTTCTGTGAATTTCAAGGGTGCAATATGACTATGGATACACATTGGCCATGCATTCGCAGCTCTTTTTCAGGTAGCAATATCCCAGACGGTGTTTGTTCCACTAAGAGGCTTAAATTTCATTGTCACGGCTCACCTTTATTATCAGCATTACAAGCAGCCCAAAATGTTAAAACTTTATTGAGAAATTTTGGATTTCATGTTGATTTTAAGGGAAAAATGTATTGTAAAATGTATTATTTGGGTACACTCTTAGAAGAAAAGGTCATATAGAACCATCATATAGAATCATATAGAATATAGAAACGTTTCATCATGGTGCTATGTATTTGGAACCTTTAAACCCTTTATCAATGACAAAAGGGTTCTTTCTTGTCATTATAGAAACTTTTTAGCATAGGTGGTTCTATGGTTCTATATAGAACCCCAATAAACCATTTTTTTCTACGAGTGTAGTATGAGTCTTATCACAAGGGTTTGAATGGAAGTATTTAAGTTTGCAGAGCTGTCCATTTGACAGATATGTAAGACATAACTCTTGGTCTTGTGAAGAAAGTGCCTCTGTCGGAGACGGTCCCATGATGGCAGTGAGTTCACTAATGGAATTTTTAAAATATTAAAAGTCTTTTCTCTCAACCATTTCCTCATTCACAGGGAACAGCCATAAATGAGCACATACACTTCAAGGCTTGACCATCAACACCACATTAGTTTATATATCGATGTATGAAAAAATTATGGTTTTCCATCCACTCGGATGGATAGAAACGGAGAGGTCTTTTTCCTTCTCCCCCGTTGTAGCACTAAAGAATAGACTTGTACTAAACAGCTTTGATTAAATTAAAATCACTCACCCAAATGTTTCAGTGTGTTGGCACTATTATCACCTCGGGTTCTTATTAATTCGGCACTGTAAATAGATTCAGGACTGAACTTTAGCGAAACCCTTGTCTTTTCGTCTCCCTTCCAGTCAGCTCTCTGATATTAATTAGAGGAGGGGAAAATACACTAAATAGCTCAGTTGTTATATTTGGTTGAATTCTGGCAGCTTTTTCAATTGTGCATGTTAACATGCCACCGGCAGCTCGCCATCTGGGTACATTTACAAAAAATGCTTCCATGATGGGATTGTTTGAGGAACACTTGCCATAATCATTGCTCGTATTAGCTTTCGCAGATGTTTACAGCAGATCTTGTGCATGGTGCGAATTTGTTCGCACCTGATCTTGAATAGATAGGCTTGATGCTGAGTCGTGTGCAGGACTATTTCAAGACTGAAATGCGATTGTTTTAATACCTTAATCCACCTGTCCTTGGCATTCAGGATTTTGAAGAACTCTCCTGGTAATTTCAGTGGCCTGCATTTGAACCGAGCCATTTCATTCTGACCTCTTCGGCCGAATCCTTCTTTCTCCTCCAGCCTCTTGACGTCACGGTTTTAATGTGTCAAAATGAAAATGTATCACCCGACTGACCTATTTAAACAGTGTCGCTGCAAGTAGACCAATCAGAATCAGCTGTATTCATAACCCCAAAACAAATATTTCCTCTTAATTAAGAGTGTCCCTCTTGTGTCTTCCCACACACAAAATCATTATACAGCAGTGATTTGACTACTTGGCAGGAAATATATCACTCTTGACTGCATGTTAATCTGTTAGGGCCTGGTTGTCAAATGAGAATGGGGGGGCACCAGCAGTGACGGTTTCTCCGTGCAATGATAGCCCCCTAAGGGACAGTTAACCCTCAAATTTCCCTTGTCTGGCCTGGCTCTCCGGGTGGGCATTGGTACTGAGAGTGGTTTGGGAGGGGGTTTGGGGTGATTGTAATGCTTGTTGATAGTCTCAGTGTTTTTTTGTTTTCTGTGTATGACGGACCCTCATTAAGTGTAAATCTCAATAGCGGGCTGGCACTTTAGGATGTAGAGGAAGTTCAAGCAGGAAAGAGTGCATTAGATACACCTCCCTTCTGTCCTCTGATTTCCTGATCTAATGTACTTTGGGTACTTTGCGAGGAATTGAAAACAGGGGTCAATAATTATGCATTTTAATTATTAAACTGCGTCCTTCTTTAATTGTGCTTTTTAAAGCCTCTGCACATGGACATGATGCTTTATTGCTCTGTTAGTCTAAGCAAGCTATGACCAGACCTCTATCCTTCCATAAGCCCATCTCTATTTCACTGGGCTGTAATGCCGTTGTCTTTTTCTTTTGTTTTACTTCTCACTCTGTACATTTGTGAACCACTTAACAGCATGCAACATTTTGAAACATCTGGGAATATTGTAAATTCCATGCCTTTAACTTTTATAAAATTTAGTTCTTTAATAAAAAAAAAAAGTTTAACATTGTCTAGAAAAGGCTTTTATAAATATAATCTCTCTAAAATATATATATTTTTTAATAAAATATTTTTTAAAATAATGTATTTTTACATTTTATATGTTTAATAGCTATCACATTACTTTATATATATATATTAATTTTTTTAATGATTTTTTTATTTAGTAATCACAAGTCATGTAAATGAATTTGTCTGAAGGTGTGGAATGTACAATATTCTGACCCTGGTTTGTGTCCTTATTTGCATCACATTTAGGCAACAGATCATTTTAATTAGAAGATGCATTGATTGACATGATGGCTCTGGGCACAGAGACAGGGATATCCAACACATAATGTGGTCACGTTGACCTTGTTAAAGACAAACATAAAGCCTTATTTCAAAAGAAAAAATTGAGCATTTCAAACAACTAAACAATCATAATCATTGTCAAAAATTTCTCCGCAGATATTTTCAAATCAATCTAAATTTATCCGCCATTAAATATGAATAAAATATAATCTGTTGATTAATAATCAGATATAATATAAATGTCTTACCATCAACAATGGTTAATCCACAGATTAAAATGTAAAAACTGAATGTGAATGCGTGGTCAGATATATCTCTGTATTGATATATGCTGTTGTGAGCATCAAGTCAAGCAGAAATGGCTTTTCAGTAGGAAGTTGTAGTTTATGATCAGTCCAGTGTAAACAAATTGCTGCTGGTGGCTGGACTCAGACATAGCCTATTATTCAGTGTGGGAATGTTTGGTTTGAAACACAAGCATGTTATTGTTGCCACATTGATAAGAGAGAAGAGGCGAGCCGCTGGGGTGGCAAATATTGAAATCGCTTTCAAAACCGCTGTGCTTACCTCTAACCCATGGCTGACAGGGAAGAGCAATCCTATCAGTACCTGTCATTTCCTTAACATCAAGTGGTGTTTACAGCTTATTAATATAACGTTTAAAAACTGGATCAATGAAGCTTCTGTGCCGTAGTGTTCATTTGTCAAGAACTAGAGCTGTCAAGTGACTTGTACACCTACGATTGTACAGTACACTGAACTGCACTTTTGTGCCTTCACAGCTCAGATCCAGCACTGTTGTGTGGGAGCTAAAGAGAACGGTGTAATTACTGTCTCTGAATTCATATAGTGATACATAGGCTAGAGAAATGTGTTTGGCCAATAGACAGTGGGAGTCGTGACTTCAGCACCTTCTTCATCTTATGCTTCACTAATTGTAACATAATATGCATATTTTTTTAAACCTAAGTAGCAAATCATATTATGTTTTTTTGTACACTTACTATAGCGTGCACCGTGAAAAATGCCATGATTTGGGAGTACTTTGGGAATACCATAGTATATGCCAATTATTCAGTAATCAGTACCTTGATACATAAGAATAGTTTTTTTTCCATACCTTTAGCATTTTTTTAGGAAAGCATTCGGCGTAACAGAAATATTAACGTAAATGCCCTTCACTCCCACCCCATCCTCCCCCCTCCACCCATCCTCTCCTCAAACACACCCACGCTCAAATAAACATAAAAAGCTAATTTGTTAGCTACCTCATTTCAGAGGCCCGGGTGCGGGATATTGTGTATGAAAAGTAATGCTTTGTCAAACGTTGACACGTGTCGCAAACATGGAGCCCTTAGCAGAGCATTTATAAAGAGCGCAGGCGGCCAGGACTGTCAGCACATGAGGAGGAGAAGAGAAGCTTTGAAATGAGATTAGCCTGCTGCTCAGCTCCTGCACTCATGAACCTAATGGTAGATGTATGTCTCGACTACATATGCACGTACATAGACTCTAATACAGACAGCTCATACTACAGCAAAATGTGCTTTGGTTTCTATCTCTTCAAGCTCCATATGAAATAGTTTAACTAGCACAGGTTTTGTTCTTGTGTTTTAATGTATTTTGGATTGAAATGTGATGTTTAGGAACGACTGTTATGTCACTGTCTTTTTGCTATTGCCTGCCAGAAACACAACGTATTAGAGGGTGGAGCATTTTCTTTTTAGAGAGATTTGATTGGACAGAAATTTGTAGTGCAAGATGAGTCATATTTTGGTCTGGTTTACTTTAAGGGAGAGACTGTAACTATTATTTGTATACATTTCAAATCCATTTATAAGTTTTGGATCCTTTTTTATTTATGCTTTTATTCAGCAAGGATGCATTAAATAAAAAGCAACAATACATAACATTAGTGACAATTTATAATATTACATACGATTTCTATTCCAAATAAATGCTATTCTTTTGAACGTTCTATTCATCAAAAAAATCCTTAAAAACGTGCGGCGGTTTAACCGCTAATAGAATGAAATCCTGGGCAGCAAATCTGCATATTAGAATGATTTCTGAAGGATCATGTGACATTGACTGGAGTAATAGCGGCTGAAAATTCAGGAATAAATGACATTATAAAATATAATTCAATTCAATTTTTTAATCAAATAAATGCAGCTTTGAATGAACATAATAAACAAAAAATAATTTAAAAAAATCTTAGCAGCCTCAACATTTTGAATAGTAGTGTCCATAAACAGATAAACATTACCATTATTATAAATGATAAACATTATTTTATATATTTATATAGATATATATAAAATAATTATATATATATATATATATATATATATATATATATATAAAATAATGTTTATCATTTATATATATATATATATATATATATATATATATATATATATATATATATATAAACATCATGAAATATGTTTATATATAGATATATATATATATAGTAACTATTAATAAAATGGATCCAATCAAATCCCGTTTGATTTTCATGATGTTTTTAAACTTGGCCTGAAATGTTTGAACGGCATTGATGGAAATAAAACGTAGAACATTTAGTCGCCCCAAAAGCCTTGTGTTTGTGATAAAACTGCCGTTACAAACGGATTAGAATGTCAGCGTTAGACCCAGGACTGTTTGTAGAGTGGCTGATGGATAGTGTTGGTCCGGTGCCACACACCTGCCTTTGCCTCCTTGCGCACACACACACACACACACACGTGCAAACACACCGGCGTTTGCCTCCCCGGTGACACCCGTCTGCCACGTGTATGTGTGTACCGCTGAGGTGTGGACTCCTGTCAGGACCTCTTATTATTTCCCAACAATCTCTCTCACCTTGGACATGCCCCCATCTATCCATCCATCCATCCATCCATCCCTCGCTCTTTCCCTTGAGGGTGGGGTGTCAATGGCAGTACGTCCTGGGCAAAAATAAATAATGAACATAAAATTGGGAAACAAAGTGCTGGCGCCCCTTAATACGCAAACACCTCCAATATGCTGATGTTTTTCTTTTGCACATTGTGTTTTCTAAATTGCCTTTGACTGCGTGCATCGGTAATGAAACTTTATGTCCTTGCAGAAAGGACAGCTAGTCCGATTCGGTTAGGCCTGGGACCATCTTCTCATGCTGGCTTTTGCACAACATTTTTTTTTTTTAATACCCCGGCTTATGAATAAATGAAGCCTGGGTGCAGGTTTTTTTTTTTCCATATTTGTGTAAATTGCTTTAAAAGCATTTTATCATGTCATAAAAAAGTGCAATTGATCTGGAGTGCTCGGCCCACTGGACAGCTGTGTATTTTGTTAATGGCCACTTTGCTCCAAGCGGCTTATTAAAAAATTTATATATAAATGCTAAAATTGCATAAATTATTTAAACACAAAGTAAGCATTTTTTGTTTTGGTCTGGGGGGCATTGAAGAGTAGATTGAGTTTACGATAGCATCCCCTGATATTCAGTCATATTATATGCCTGCACGGATGCATACATATCACCCGCACACACGCGCAAGCACTTGCTCGCACGCAGAGGCGCAAAAAAAGTATATATTTTTTGATGACTTAGTTTCAGCAACCATGGAATGTCACCCATATCCTGGTTGATTGTACTTTCGAATTTTATGATGTTTTTCATTGATTTGTTTCCCCGGCGCAGCTGCCGACCTCTATTGAGGGACGAACGTAATCAGCACTGACGCAAATTAGATGGTTATTCGTTTCGAAAATTGACAGAAAAACAATAAAAAAGATGAAATGCTCCCAAATCAATAGATATAATGAAATTCAAATAATCCGAGAGATGAGGTCTCCATGGCAACTGATAATGTGGAAAAGAAAACAATTTAATAAAGGACAGGCACGCTTTGAAAACAGATTGGGGGGGTAGCTATATAGCGGCGAGAGGGGAGCAGATGAGAGGAGGGCGGAAGGAGGGGGGCAGGAGAGAGTGAGTGAGAGAAAAAGAGAGGGAGGAAAAAAAGACGGAGAGCGGATGTTTGTGGCGGCTGAACGGGCAGGTCCGTCGCTTGTTTCCCCCCATGTGAAGGATCTGTGTCTATCCCAAGGACGGCAGAATAATTAGAAAAGCTTTCATGCCAGAAAGTGCAGATTCAGGTTTTAATACACAAAATTATTTCAGGGGCAGTGAATCGGAAAGCCATTTGTTGGTGACCTTCCTGAGGGGCCCCCTGGTACAGGGCAAGATGGAGGCAGTGTGGCAGGGCAAGCTGAGTTATGGCATATTTGTGTTTTTATAGTGGCTGAGGGAATGGAGATGGGGAGGAGGGCAGGGGGCTGTCAGGGAGGGGGGGGGGGTGCCGTGGGGCTGCAATGGGGGCAGTGTGTGTGTGTGTGTGTGCTGCTGTAGGGTTGAGGTTGCTGATGCTAGAATGAGAGAGAAGGAGAGACTTGCAGATCTGGCTGTATTTACAGATCAGTTGTCAGAAAAACCATTTAGAGGGAACACGTACGTCCCAGCCCAATGACAGCAGAAGTGCCTGTTAAAAAGAAAAAGACAAGAAAAACAGACACTGTCGGAGAGAGCAAGAGCCGTGATCTGAGGTTGTCGACTAAGTAACTTGCTTTTTGTATACAATCCAGTCGGAACCTCTGGTTTTGGAAATAATAAAGCAGTGAGCTACAGTCATTTTACCAAAAAAGGGCCTAGAACCTTCTTACATGTATGTGCTAAAATCATTGTAACACACATACTCTCATGTTTTTTTTTCTTTTATAAAATGCTGACACGTTCATAAAACACCAGTGTTGAACATTTTTTAACAATTCTTCCAAATAAGCTAATATAGTACATTATCCTAGCAATAGCAATTTCATAAAGTTTACAGCTACGTTTATCAACTTTAAACATGCTTCATCCAATCAGAACTATCCGTTTTGTAATGTACGTTATAAGTTAACATGTTTTCTGTCACCACTGGTAATTAGGATATACAAACCAAAACAGTCTTTATGTAACACATCATGCTAATGCTGCGGAAAGTGACAGAAACGTGTTAAACCTGTCTTTAACAGGTATTTATTTTACTGTTTGTTTAATTTCGCTCAAACACTGTCAATTTGCTTTCGTGCCAACGCTATTAGTGGTTGGTTCAGGATAACATGTCCGGCTACATAAGCGTTTCTTATCCTACTCACAACTGTGAGCAAATTAAGCCAATTGAAGACTTTTTTATATCCTGAGTGTTATGATAGATAGAGAAGCATAGTTTGCTGTTATTAACACACAAACCTGAGAATTATTTAGTAGGCTACATTGTGAAACATTGCCAAAATAGCAATTTGGCTATTGGTTAGCATAATCCAATGTCAGTGGAAATGTAGTAATTTCATAGTAAGTAATTACATTTTGCTTAAATTTTAGAGAGACACATTTTTTAATAATAATATGCAAAGTAATATGCAAAAGTAAATAAGGTCAATTTTGATTTTGTGTCAACTTTAAAAGACTGGACAAGTCTCCATATTCAGCAGGTCAATGCTTCCGTGTTGATCAATCAATCTATGCATGAATGAATTGAGAAGCAACACACAGCACCTCTCATTTGTGTGGAGGAGGGTACGAGTATCCTTACACACACACACACACACACACACACGGTTCATCCTCCCATTTGAGTCCAGTAGCAGGTCCCTGCTCTCATTCCACATTATTTCCCCTGTTCCGTCGACACACCTCGTATTTAAAGAATGATTGTTTTTTAGCTCACCCTTGAAACCTTCCACTTACCATAATGTGCAGTTTGAGGCTGTCCAGCCCATGATATTAATTTGATGCTTAGTCTCAAATTCTTCTATCTGAGTGACTTGTCTTAGGGAGAGAGAGGACTGTCATTATTCGTGACAGAGGTTCCGGCGGGAAACAGCCCCGGCATTAATACTGCAATGTGAAAAGTGCCCCACGAGTAGGAGCAAAACTTGAAATTCCTCGCTGAAGAATAGCCCACAGCTGACAAATCTGACAGACTTGTGTCAGTTACTCTGAGACAAAAAAAATTAAAAATCTTACTCTCTTCTTTCTTTACATGTAGAAAACAAACATTAGAAAGCAAGTGATTGTTATCTAACATGTTTCCATTCCTAGCCTGCCGTCTATGAGCTAAACACGTAGCCCCTCTACATACTCACGCTGTTTTGTTATTTTTGTTATTCAGGCTGGTTTGGACTCTAAAAAAGTAATGATTTGATTAAAAAAGTGGCAGACTTCAGCTTTAAAGGTACGAGTGTGGTATCTAGTTTCAGTGGACTGAGTATGTGGGACATTATTACTGTCAGCTGCAGGCACTCACTCTCTCTCTTTCTCTTCGGGTCTCACTTTAACGGCCTCGGCTCACTGTGACTGACCAGTCTAACTTCCTCCGCTCAGTCTCACTCAGCCTCGTACCGCGGGAGATCGACTTAAGTGGCCCTTTTTCTCTTGCTTGCTCTCTATCTTTCTTTCTTTCCTTCTCACTCTCCTGGGCCTGTTTTTCCACAGTGGCTGTGGGGAGCAGAGGGTGTTGAAGGACCCCTACTGGTAAAGTGGGTAAACACGCACAGCCCTGACATCTGTGCTGCGAGAGAGAGAGAGAGAGAGAGAGAGAGAGGGAGAGGGAGAGGGAGAGGAGAAGGGTAGAGTGAGAGAGGGCGAGTGCAGCCCAGCCGTAAAGACGCACAGGGAGAGAAGAGAAAAATGCCTTGCTTTGTGGAGAGAATTTCTCCAAAGCAGCAGGGAGAGGTGAGACAGAGAGAGGAGGGCTGTCTCCTGCCAGGTAAGACCCGCGCCAGGCGCCACACACACACACACTAACACACACACACAGAGAGAGAGAGAGAGAGAGAGAGAGAGAGAGAGAGAGTGAGAGATGCTGGTGGCTTGAGCATGCTGTGGATGGGGTGGGCGTGAGGGTGTAGAATGACAAAGGCACTCATTACTTTCACTGTGTGTTTTGGTAAAGTAATACCTCACTATGATGTGATGACTGAATGGAAATATGAAGTTGAGGAGTGATTTTTATGTTTAGGCGACATTTTAAGTGACATTGTATGTGCTTAATTAGTTTAGAAAAAAGAAAATATATTTATTAGATTATTTAATTTATTTAAATTGTTTACTTAAAATTAAAAAAAAAGTTAAAAACAAAAATGAACTTCGCAAACTTTACAAAACTTTTTTTTTCTTAATTTATTTAAATTAAAAACACAAATTTAGTTTTCCAGTTTTTATAACTTCACAGATTTATATATGTTTTTATTATTATTATTAGTAGTAGTAGTAGTAGTAGTAGTAGTAGTATCTGTTTTATTGATTAATTTATTAAAATGTTTAGGGCAATTAATTATTATTTTTTCTGTATGTACCCTAACCTTTTCCAAAATTTAGAATTGAACATAACATCGTTTTTTGTTAATTGAATTTGAATGTAATGAACTAATTCATTAAATACTTAAGAATTACTCATTTCTATTCATAAAAATAATGTCCGATTTTTTTTTTTTACTTTTAGACTCCACATGTGCTATCCACAGGTGTGAAATATCTTGCAAAGTTCTTTAATGGAGTAATTTATTATCCTTAAATGAGTCAAGCGTTTAGTCTCGTGTAATTTTTGTTTATATTGGATGTGGATTAGTCACTGTGTACTTTTTCTCTCAAATGGATGTTCTTAATTACTAGCAAGGCCTCAGTTAGTGATTGCTCAGAATTTCTCAGTTAGATGACAAGTGGTATTATTTGCCCAGCTAAGCGAGTGACTGCCGGTATTGAGCGTTCTCTCGTGCTCTTGTTTAGATACAGCTGTTCTTTCAACTGGAGGATTTTCCACAGAGCTTCTGTTTGGAAGATGCGCTCTTTTCCATCGTTTAATTGGATCGTCCTCTTTTTGTTAAATAAATACAGTGTCTTTAAATCTAAGCACACATTTGCATGGAGCTCAGTGCACTGCCAAGGATGCAATATGCTGTTTCGGGCCTAGTGCAGGCCTGAAAAGTGAGGCCGAATGAAGTGAGAGAGAGAGAGAGAGAGAGGAAGGAAGTTTGTCTCTTTTCCACCCTCTTGTTGATTTGTTTCTATTGCTGATGGAATTGAGCCCTCAGTGAAAGGTGAGGTCACAATTGAATTTGGCTTGCGTTTCCGTGGTGATCTGGCAATGGTTCCGATGTCCCAGTGGATTGGTTTGTTTGTTTGTGCGATAGCGTTCTCTCTCTCTCTCTCTCTCTCTCTCTCTCTCTCTCTCTCTCTCTCTCTCTCTCTCTCTCTCTCTCTCTCTCTCTCTCTCTCTCTCTCTCTCTCTCTCTCTCTGTGTGTGTGTGTGTTTCCGTGCATAAACACGGGTACGGGAGATTTTACTGAGCAGATATTTCCCCTCTGTTTTCACTCTGAGCTGGGGGAGATTGATGACTGAATTGTTGAGTACATGTTAACAGTAACTGCTGATTTATTGAGATACTTAGAGTAAGTGAGGGTGCACCAACTAAGAGGGGAAGAAAAAGATATAGGCCTTTTAAGTTAATGTAGAAATAGAGCCTTTTTAAGTAATAATTGTGATTACTGGGCGGGGGGTAGGGAGGGATGTGCGGGCATTCAGCCAGAGGTGTATTTGAGCACGCTGTGAAGGAAACAGTCTGAGGAAAGGAATAGCTTGGAATTTCATCAAATTTATAAGGACTTTAATTGGTAGTTCTTGGCTCTTTTTCAGGGCTTGACATGGTACAAGTCTTTAGCGTTATCATAACACTGAAACAAGTGTAACTTCATGCAGGTATACCAATGAAATTCCCACTGAAAATCATGTTATTTTAAAGGAATCAGCTACTTTATTTCTCATTGTCTTGGGGATATTCTGCAATATTCAGCTAGAATTTAAGCATTCATTCTTCCCTTAATGTGATGTTCTGCAATCCCTCCATCTCGGCTCATGGGCAAAACTTCTGCTTTGAGAGAAAAAAATGTGGGTCTTGCGTTTGTTTTTTTTAACTACATTTTAGGCTGAGTGAAATGTTTCCCCAGTTTGCACAGGGATGACTTTATTTCTTAGCAGGGATTTAAACCTACTCAATCCCCCCATAAATACAACCTTCCCCAGCAGCCTGACGGCCGTAACTCATTCTCTAACTCTCTCGCTAACTAAACTCATATTGCAGAGAGAGCTTTGTTTGTCTTTGTTTCAGCTCGATCAGATCCGTCACGTCGACAGCTGCCTCTTTCAGATCTCTCTCTCACCATCTTGAAAAAGAGAAACCCTCATCAGAGCCATTTTTACAACCATTGAGTTCTGACAATATAGATGGAATTATGAGATTTTTGCTTTTGGCTCTTTTTTTTCAGGGCCATCCTCAGTGGGGACACCAAGAACATTGTCCCATGGCCTGCTAAATTGGGACTTTTTCACCAACAAGATTTTGGAGACCCGGTCCAATCTGAAGGGTTAGTTTACCCAAAAATTAAATTGATGTCATTAATAACTCACCGTAGTGTCATTCCACACCTCTAAGACCTCCGCTCATCTTCAGAACACAGTTTAAGATATTTCATATTTAGTCTATGGAAGTGTATGCACACTATACTGTCCATGTCCAGAAAGGGAATAAAAATATCATCAAAGTAGTCCATATGTGACATCCGTTAGTTCATTAGAATCTTCTGAAGCATCGAAAATACATTTTGGTCCAAAACATTTAAAAAACCGACGACTTTATTCAGCATCGTCTTCTCTTCCCTGTTTGTAAAGACAAATTTAAATTCAAACGGTTGTGAATCAGCGTATTGATTCATGATTCGGATCACGTGTCAAACTGCTGAAATCACGTGACATTGGTGATCCGAATCATGAATCAATCTGCTGATTCATAACCGTTCGAATCTTTATTTGAGGTTTGAAAACAAACGCGAAAGAGAAGACGATGCTGAATGAAGTCGTAGTTTTTGTTATTTTTGGACCAAAATGTATTTTCGATGCTTGAAGAGATTCTAATGAACTAACGGATGTCACATATTGACTACTTTGATGATGTTTTTATTCCCTTTCTGGACATGGGCAGTATAGTGTGCATACACTTAGATACGCTCTCGGACTAAATATAAAATATCTTAAAGTGTGTTCTGAAGATGAACGGAGGTCTTACGGGTGTGGAACGACATTAGGGTGAGGAGTTAATGACATCAATTTCATTTTTGGGTGAACTAACCCTTTAAACTATTATTTTCTTCATCTTTTAAAAAACGTATATTTATTCACATTATCTTAATTAAACTGCTAAAGTGCATATCAGCTTAGATAAATGGGCCTTTGAATATTTAGAAAAAGGTTGAGAGACCACTGGCCTACTCTGTGCACAGGAGAGATTGGGCCCACATTTTAAAAAATGTAGGTCTAGACCTCAAGCATTTTAGTGATAGCCCAATCAATTCGGCAATATCTGTTGCCAACAACTTTCTAATCACAACAAAGCTCTGTAACTCTTGGATATTAAACGGGGTCTGAAGGTTCAAACATCACAGTGACTTTGGAGTAACATCAAGCAAAACATCTGAAAGCTTGCGAAATTGGTGGGAATTGTATTGAGAGGGTGTTGTGCAAAGTCGGGCGAGATGAATATGTGACTGCGGAGAGAGCGACTCGAGCTCAGTTCTGGGGTGGAGGAGACAGAATCTCTCTCAGGACCCCTGATCGGCTGTGATCCGCCTGCTGCTACCTTCTGTTCTCCACTGTTAGTCCCAGCGGCTGCTCTGAACTGACATGAACAACTCCTCGACGGGCTTGAAGCCCTCTGATGTCCCACCCTCCCCTCCGTTCCACCTTCTTCTGGTGCTTTGCATTTTGTTACATTTGTGTAAAAGCCCAACGCCGAGCGAGATTACAGTAGTTCCCTCTCTCTCCTTCTCTGTTCTCGTCGTCCTTCTAGTCCTGTGTTTGATCTCACTATCATCCCCCCACTCGTCTCCTGTCTGTTCGACACCTGAGAGCCAATGCTTTAAGAGGACGACGTCTGGAAAAATGTACAGCGGCAGGCCATCGACTCTGATAAAGCCTGTAAACAAGATGAAAAACAAAAGCCCACAGCAATGGTTTGAATAAAAGACCTACCTGTTACAGCATCCATTAAGTGTTATTCCTCGCAGTGGAAAGACAGCTGAAGCCCTCCACATGCCCAATGTTAATATTAGTTTGGTTGAAGAGAGTCCATAAGCTGATCAGTGGGGAGAGGCGCTCTGTACGCCTCAGGCAGTGCCAGGCCTTGCGTTTGGCTCCCGCTCAGAGGATTGATGTCTGGGAGTCAGTGGGGGCTCCACTGTACCTTTATTACTCATCAGCTGGGTACCAAACTAATTTGATAAAGCGCCACTTAATACACCAAACACACACACATACTGTGACCGCGCCTGGCACAACATCAAGTGTGTAAGGCCGCCAAGCAAAAGGCTGGGCCGTCATTTAAAACGCGCTGTACTATTTTTTGTACTTTTATTTTTTATTAGGAAATGACACGCTGGACCCAAACATCGTCCACATGTGCTCCAAGACTCAGTATGTTAGAGCATGCACTAACTTTTAGATCACTTTTTCTATACCATATATCATAATCTATACCAATGTATATCATAATATGTGTAGATTTAACATATCAATGCATTTAATTTTACTGTAAAATACTATAAAAATTGTAGCATAATTATTATTAATTCTTAATAAATAATTTTTTGGGGAATTAAATAAAAAATTGTATGAATTACTTTTTAATTTGTATTATAATTGCCTTGTAATTTTATGGCTGAATGATAATGTATTTGATTTTTAATAAGACATTTACTATATGCTTTCTAATATTTTTTTTAATTGCATTGTCCACATGATCGTCACAACTCGGCATGTCAGAACATTACCAGAGCACTTCTTAATGTACATTACCATGCATATATAGATTTAACATTTAAAAAGCTGTAAAAAAATAAATAATAATTAAAAAAATAATAATAATAAAAAATTACCTTAAATAAATTTTACTGTGTAATGCTGTAAAAAAATATAAAATTATTATTAAAGATGTATTTTAATTAATAATTATTAATTACCTCATAATTTGTATCTTATGTTTTAGTAAAATCTATTTTATATTTAACGAGACATACTATTTATTTTCCGTTTTATTTATATATTTAAATGTTTTATTAATTAACTGTGAATTGTTCCCAGTTTTAATACAATACACTATATATATATATATATATATATATATATATATATATATATATATATATATATATATATATATATATATATATATATAGTAGGTTACATGGCTCCAACAGTAAAAAAGTGTAATTCTGTGACAAAATGATTGACATCCATAGATGGTAAAAAGATAAACATGGTAGATATTGTAGCAGAATGAGGCAAAGGAAGAGAAAAGGAGAGAGAAGAAGAGGTTGGTTTGGTAATTACTAACTCTGTGCCCAGGCAGTGGAGGACAGTGTGTGAGTGACTGAGTGTGTGTAGGCCCTGGTGCTCTGATAATGAAGGGTTACTGTTGCAGATCTGACAGCGTTAATCTCCACATCGTCCTCGCCTGGTATTTACCCTGCTGGGGAGAGAGCGGCAAGCCCACCTGACAACACAGTTTACCCACAGCCAGACACCTCAGGCTCACTCACACACACACACGGGCTGCACCGAGATCAGTTTTCAGCATCCATCACAAAGACAAACCACAGCAGAAACCAAGAAAATGACTGGAAACATGGGGGGCAAAAAACTTTTTCTTCATCTTTTTGTCACTCTTTCCCTTTCATCTTCTCTTCCTCCCATTTGAAGTTTATGAAGTACTGTTTAAGCATTACAGAGGTGCAGACAGAGGAATATGAATATGCATCGCACCATATGGTTGCACTTGCTCTGGGACTAGGTGTGTCCAGAAGGTAGAACCACGTTAATGCATTATTCTCCTCTCAAGTGATCAGTCTCGTAGTTCCGCAGCACACCGCAGCCATGTGTGCGCGGGCTGTTCCGGGCTTTGAATGATGCGGCCACGCAACTGGCCATCCTGGATGAGCGGAAGCGGAGAGACACAGTGAAAGAGTGAGCTGTGCAGGGTTTTTTTTTTTTTTTTTTTTTTTTTTTTTTGAGTTCAAATGCAAAAACCCTGACAGTAATGATTAAAAGTGATATTTCTGACACGTTAGGATGCGCACAGGAAGTAACCTTCTCCAAAGCCTTCATTATTAGATGCATGACAGACCTGAATATTTATAAAATATGCTTTAATAATTGATAACAGCAATCTGCTACGGTAATTCATCAGATTTGCACTTCAACAGAGTATCCGTTTTCATTTTAAAATAATAATAAGTCGAATGCTAATGCAGGTGAAATGCAAAATTGCGACCCGTGTGTGGCTGAAGCTCAAATGCATTTGTGCCATTTTTAGTGCACTGGAAAAACAATGGCGTGTTAATGATATTGCCCTCGCTGCTCGTTTAGAAACTGTTATCAATGTCTGTGATCATTTGTGCACCGCTCGTTTTGTTGTGCACTGAGCTGTTGTGCTGTTTACTTGTGTAGCTTCCGTTTGAGGGCACATCACATCTAAAAATTCAGGAAACCAGCCTGTTTTAGTGTAGAATATACAAGAAGCTGATGTGGTTTTATCAAAAGCATATTCTTTGTTTGAGTCAGTATGCAATACTTCCTCTTGTGTTCTTTGACCAAAATAGCACAAACACACACATACACGCACACACACACTCACCTTTTGTCAAGCTTCTTTCTACTTATGATGATTTTAAAAAGAGCAACCACAGCCCTTTTTTTCTCTCACAAAAAAATCGGTTTGTTTTTGTACACAGTTATGAAATGTTCTCATTTTGAACTTGAAGTTTGCATTTCTTGCAAAAACTGCTAAAAGCGTTTGCCGTCTTTGAGAATGACTCCTATATTTGCAGGTGTATCAGATCAAGCCATCTATGCACAGTGGCTTGAAATAAATATATACTAAAGCTGAAACCAGTGAAACTACAAACATTTGGATGTTAAACATTTAAAAGGAGTCATTATAAATGCTGTTGGCAGGCTAATGCATCAAATTAAATTAATATTTCATATGAGCTTATTAAATTGTTGAATATTGTTTTTGTCTACAAAAGTAAAGATTAGTGCAAACGTAGTTCAACATTTGACTGGTAGTGTACATAAATACCACTGTGCATATTTATTAAATGTTTTACAGTAGATTTGAGTGTGTTAAGAGCACTTATTGAGCTGTATGGCACTCACAAGATGATTCAGATGTTTCAGTCTTGTCAACTGACCGCATTTCACTGTAACAAAGCCTAGATTAAAAGAAATCCGGTTGGTTTTAAAGAGGCATTGTTGCAGAAGGGAACTTAAAGAACTAAGAGATGCTGAAGCTGTGAAGTTCAGGGGACACCTGTAAATTGTTCCTCTGTGCATAAAATGTGAATAAATAAATAAATAAAAGTCAGAGTCTGTGAAGCAGAGCAAATGCTTTAATGGTGGCCAGGGATCGAAGCTGTCAGCGAGGCTTCCTGTCTGGAAATGTAGTGTTTTTTGACTCAACATCACCTCTTTTTCTCATTTCTGAAGGAGATTTGCACTGGGATCTATAGTGTGCATGACAACACAAGCAGAATTTGATAAAAGTTGCTTCAAATACCTTACATGTTTCTGGGAAGAAGAAAAAAAAAAAGACAAAAGCCTGGAAATCAATTAGACCAAACAATATATCATATTAGTAGGATTTCAGTGCAATAAACATTCCGATTTTAGTTTTTCAAAGAAAGTGTTTGTTTTATTTCTAATATCTTTTTAGATAACTGGTTTCAATCTCATACAGGTTTGTTAAATAGTTAGTCAGGTCTACTTTGGTAAATGGAAAGCCTATTTAAAGTGGTTGTTCCACATTATTAAGCAAGTCACAGTTCTCATGCAATGGGGAGGAAGAAAGATCTTTCAGAAGAGGAAAAGCATGAAATTGTGCAAGGTCTTGCAAAAGGTGTGAAAACTAATTTTTTTTAACAAAATTTTTATTGAGATTATCAAACTGTCAAAAATGACTTGAGTGATTTAGAGCACAGATGAGCTCAGTCAGATAAAGGCTTATTAAGGGAAGTTTCTGTCAAACAAATCAGTTGTATTAAAAGGGCAGCTGTTTAAAAAAAGCCACTTTTGAGCAGCGAACAGGTATATGAACCTGCTGGAGTCCCAAGAACCTCTCCATGCTGGCTGGCAGTGTTGCATAAAGCTGCATTTCAGCCACCTCTAACCAAATCTCACAAAGAGAAACGTTTACAGTGGGTGTAGAAATACATCGTTTTATTCACTGACGAATGCTGTACTACAATGGATGGTCTAGATCAGTGGTTCTCAAACCTGTCCTGGAGGACCACCAGCCCTGCACATTGTGTATGTCTCTATATATCTGACATAACCATTTTAAGTCTTGCAGTCTCTACTGATGAGCTCATGAGTTGAATCAGGTGTGTTAGATGAGGGAGTCATACAAAATGTGCAGGGCTGGTGGTCCTCCAGGACAGGTTTGAGAACCACTGGTCTAGATGGATGGATTTCTGGATGGTCAGTGAATGGCCACCCCATTCCAACAAGACTGCGACGTCGGCAAGAAGGTGGCTGGTGAGGATTTGGGCTGGAATATTGGGAAGTGAGATGGAAGATCCCTTTAGGGTCTCTTATAGGTGTCAAAAGAACTTCTGCAAGATATGTGGAGTTTATAACTGACCCATTTTGCACCTTTTTTACTATCCTAACCAGAGGTTTTACTGCATGGCTTGTTTGTTTTTAACAGCAAAGTGTCTTAAATGCTGTCAAAATGTCTTAAGAGTCTTGTTAAAGAAGTGCCACAACTTATTTTCTCTTTAATGAAATTCACATGCTGGTGAGAGCGGGCATGTCTAAACATCTAAACAGGTTGCTTTTTAGGTTTCACACTGAGGTTATCTGAAAGGGCCCCCCTTGATTGACATTATCTGGCTTGACAGCGCTTCATATCAAGGTTAACCTGACGTTTCGAAGGCCCGAGAGGGATAGAGGCAGAGGAGAACAGAAGAAAAAGTCAGACATCATTCGGGCCCTGCTCTTCTCTGCCACTCTTTCCCTCTCTCACACGGCAGGTGGAGGTTTCTGCACTCTTAATTGATAACTAATCGAGCGGCGTGTGCTGTGTTTCCCCCAGAGGACGGCCCTAATGGTGGCTTGGCTTACTCAGCAGCGCAGCTCCGGAACCACTAAATTAAATATATCCCTACAGATAATGACTCTGAGTGACAGACTCCGGTCTGGGCGGCTCCAGTGGCCACCAACCTCTCGTTGTGCCCTTGCACCGGAGGAACTAGAGTAGCCCACCCCCTTCTGCGCCTGCTCCCCGATGCCCCACACTAACCACGGCTCCTCGTGACAAAAATACATCTCAAGCAGTTAATCTGTGCAGATATCAGCTCAAGTGCCCTTCAGTGGCACGGGGAGCCTCTCCTCGTAACCTTGCTTCCTGTCAGTTCTTGCTTTGTACACTGGCTGCCCCTCAAACATGGCAGCTCAGTCAATTAATTCTGTGTGCCAGGGCCCGCTTCAATCAAACTTCCAGCAAACGGGTGATGAGACCATCGTGTGTTATTTTTAGATGTAAAAATCCGATTTTTTTAAAAAGTAGGGCATCTACAACCATTGATGTTTTGTCATAGCTGTCATCGTTTACTCACCCTTGTGTTGTCCCAAACCTGTGTGGCTTTCTTTTTGAAAAGTAATATAAATACATTACCATTCAAAAGTTTGAGGGATTTTTTTGGGGAGGGTGGGGGTGAGAAATTAATACTTGTAGTCAGCAAGGATTAGTTAAATTGACCAAGTCACAGTACCTTTAAAGGTCGGCTACATTATTACAAAAAAAGCATTTCGCATGAACACATTTTTTCAAAGAATCCTGAAAAAAAGTATCATGGTTTCCACTAAAATATTAAGCAGCAAAACTGTTCATTTTTGATAAAATTAGGAAATTTTTATTAAATACTAAATCAGCATATTAAAATTATTTCTGAAAATCATGCTTTGCCAGCACAGAAATAATAACATTTTAAAATATATTAAATGCACTGTAAAACATTTTTTTTTTAAGTTACCTGGTTGCCTTAACATTTCGAGTTAATACAATAAACATTTTTGAGAATCGACAAACTTTATTCAAATATTATTAAAATATTTTGTAAGCATATTGGGTAATTGTGTGTGATTTATTTGTGATGATGCGGTGACATGCCAAATTGTGCTATTTTTATGATTTATAATTTTTTTATATGGTTCAGATATAATAATATTTTAATTAAAATTAAATTAAATTAAATTAAATAATTGAACCAATTTCCTTCATTGTATCAACTATTTTTTTTTATTTTATTTCAATAAACGAAAATTTTTAAGGCAACCAGGTTACCTACTTTTTAAGTAAAACCAACAATATTTTTTTACAGTGAGAAAAGTCATTTTAAATTCACAATACAGTAGAAACATTAGTTGTTTTTACTGTATTGTGAAACATTTACTGTTTTTAATCCAATAAATGCTGCTTTAGTGATTTTTTTTTTCAAAAACATTTAAACAATCTTACCGACCCCAAACATTTGAACGGTAGTGTATTTTGAAAAATGCAATTTATTCAATGGGGTCTAATGACCTTCAAAGTATAGAAAGATGAAAAAAAGTCATGCTGGTTTGGAGCGACATGGTGACTACTGTAAATGATGACATCATTTTTATTTTGGTCAATTATCTTTTAAGTTGGAATCAGGCCCATTCATTGTGCCAGCAGTGAGATTGACCTTAACAAGTGCGATCAGGACACGTGCAGAAGCGTTCACGTCACCTCAGATTTTACTTTTCTCTATTCCAGTCTTTCTATCCTCAGGGGATGTCTAAAATGCTTTGTCTTATGATTAGGCTGCAGGGATGTATTTGTTCTCAGAATTGAAGGGTTGCTGCCTAACTGCACTGCTTAAAATATTTCCTTTTCCGTCTGTGTGTCAAAATATGCATCTGCCATTTTCTGTCCATTGTCCTCTGCGGCAAGTATGTACGTGCCTTTTTTTCCCCTCGGCTTGTTTGTTTTTGTTACCTGCAACGGGATGTAACTGAATTATTGTATGTGGCAGAAGGTTCCAGTCTGGCAGACAGAGAAAAAAGAGAGAGGGAGAAGTTAAAGTAGGTCCTTCAAGGTCAGTCCAAAGACAGCATGCAACATGCAAGGTCACATTCCAGACTAAAAGCAATAAGTGCTTTATTGATGGGAAAAAACACACACTGCAAGCAAGCAGATGTGCAACGGACTGATTAATAATACAACAGATTTGAGTGAGTGAGTGAGTGAGTGTGTGTGTGTACTTGAGTGTGTGCATGCCCTCTGCATTCATATTTTGCTTCTCAAAAAACAACAACAACAAAACTTTAAAGTCGGAGCAAAAAAAGAAAAACTCATGAGCATAATTGTTTTGTCCGGATGTGTATCTCCCACTAAAAAATTGATCCCTGCATGGGAATCTGAAAAATCCATTAAAGCCCATCAGACAAAAAAAAAAGGACAGAATGATAGAGTGTGTATGAGTATGAGCAGTTTATAAAACCCCATCATATTTTTGCCATTAATGCACATGTCAGCTGACGTTTTATTTTCAACTCAACTTCTTAATGCAACAACTTGCTTTGGACATCAGATACCGCAGCGGTGTCATTTTACAGCACTAAGACCAAAAACAAAACTTTAAAACAAGCATCATAGAGATGTGGAATCCATGGTTTCTTATAACCTAGTGCAGTTCTGAGAACGGTTGTCTTTGTTTAGTCATATTTGCCCTCATTTACACTTCAAACCTGGCAAACCTGCCCTGTGCGCACCATTCCTCCCCTCTCATACAGCGATACTCAACAAACCTGTTTCAATCCTCAAATAACCATCTTTTACCTTCTAATTCTCTTTCTTTCACCTCTTTTTTCCTCTGTGCTTTACCTCAGCCTTTCCTTCCATCTTTTCCTGCTTTAAGCGGCAGTTGGGAATGGCATTGTTTTTAATCATCAGAACCCAGAAATTATTATTATCGCCTCTGACGCGGCAATTAAAACTTCAGGTCAGAGGCACAACGAGCGGTGATCAGCAGCGAAGCTGAGAAGTTTTAATTAGACGATCAGAACCATTAATGCACAAAAAAAGGTGTGCGCTGGGAAATTAACGTGAACGTCTTAATCAGGGTTACCGACTCCGAAGAGGAGTCAAGTGAACAGAGAGCAAAAAACAAATCATTTCCGCACCACTGGGACAAAACTCAATTAAATATGCATGCAGAAAATGGAAATTCGGAGCATCAGCACAGACCGTTGGAAAAAATACGGCAAATTCTGTAGACGGGGTCGCAGACCTGCTTATTGTTATTCTTGTGTAATAAAATCGAAGGAGAGGCCAGATGCTGGGGAACGAGGGTGTGTGGAGAACAGGTCCGACGCTGACTTTTCCGCTCCCATTCCCTTGGCGGTGGGGGAAACAAACTCCTTCCTGCAAGCTGTAAATTAGCTAAATAAAAACAGTGGGGATTATTTCAGCATGTGTGTGTGTGTCCGAGCTTTAGTAGGCGAGGAAATACCTGGGAACCTGCCTCTTTGTGGGCCCCATCTTTTTGCAATTGCTGTCATGTCCACATAATGAGAAACTGAATTGCCAATATGCTAAATAAAGTGCTACTGAAAGGCCGGGAACAGGTAGTGTTTCTCATTCTTTATTTCACATTTACTTCATATCCTTTCATTAGTTTTTTTTTTAAAGGTCCCCACCTGGAGAAAAAAAAAGAAAAGAAAAAAGTTTGGACAAAAGGATTTTAAGAAGATAAAAGTTACGACAGAAGGAAACTGCTCTAACAGGAGGATCATTAAATATTGAGGGATAACACCCAATGCTGTTGCATTAATGAATGCTCCGTATTATCAGGATTTTGTCCTTGCATTAGCTAACATATTTTGAAAGTCTGCATGAAATCAGACAGGGCAGTCCAGAGTGTTAGATCACTGTAAGTCAAGGGTTTAGCCGAGTAAATAAAGTTTGTTCCTAGAACAATCACTGCAGTGGATGCCAGGTGAGAAGGAGTATGTCATATCCCAGCTTTAGCATGCATACTCTTCCTGTCAGAACGGGAGAGAGAGGGAGAGAGGGAAGAACAGGACACGCCAATCTAAGCAGTCATTAGCAGCCACTTCCTCACTCTGGTGGGCTGATTGCAGTCAGCACACGTTCGCACAAATAATGCACTTCCAACGGCATTATTAGGATTTGAAACACCACTTGATTGGGCATGATATCATTCCGGCACATAAACAGAAGCTCCGCATTAAACGAGACATGCAGGGCCCGGAGAGCCGCGTTCAAGGCTGCTTTTCTGTCATTCCCGGCGTCCTCCGCCTCACGGTTCTGAAAAGAAACAGGTCTTGTGGGGCCTTTGATGTGCGAGCAGATAAAAAGGAGAAGCTCTCTCACTCTTATGTTGAATAGTTTCTTGACTTTTTTCGCAAAGGTTTTCTCCTTATACAGTAAAAGCATTATGGCAATTCCAGCTCTGCACTATTTCCAGTAAAATATTGTCAGCATTAAAATAAACAGGAGCTCTTAAAGAAAACAAGCTTTAGCTGTGATCACCCCCACCGTTCGTTTATTATTCAGCACTGACAGGCGTCTTCGAGGGCCTGATATTACAGCGTTTCAGTGAAACACGTTTGGACGCATCAAATCATTGAGGTTTGCTGTTTGTTACACCTATTTTTCTTAACACGAGTGCCAGTCCCCAGAGTGGTGGGAGGGATCCCAGAGGAGGGGCTGTTCTTTTATCTGCGTCCCTACTGATTTTATCGCACTGCATGCTATCATGAACACAAACGACTTGGAGTAAACAGCGGTGTTACCATAGCGATCCCCATTGTTTGCCAGAGCCGAGGCATATCTTTTGCCGGGCATCATGTATTTAATGCAGCAGCTACTAACTGGTTTCCCGTGATCTTTTTTGAGCTAAGGAGCGTCTCATTAGTGCCATGACTCTCTTTCATTTAAAACCTTAGATCTCAAATCTAAAAAAAGAGATGTGTTTCGAGTGCACAGCCTTGATTTGTATGGATAAAGGTTGCATTTTTCTATTTCTATTTTTTTTTAATGATAACTTTTTCCCAAATGTTTTCTCCTTGTACAGTAAAAGCATTATGGCAATTCCAGCTCTGCACTATTTCCAGTTAAATATTAATATTATACCAGGAACTGTTTATTTTTAAATGCAATTTTAATTTATTTTTGCAATAAGCCTTTAACACGCTTAAACTATATATATATATATATATATATATATATATATATATATATATATATATATATATATATATATATATATATATATATATATATATATATATATATATATATATATACATACATATACACACACACACACACACACACACAGACACACACACTGGTGGCTTATTGAAAAAATAAATGACAAAAATCTTGCAACTGTTGGTTGTCTTGTTGCAGTATTCATGTTAAACTACACTTAAACCATGTATTTGTTGTAAAAATTCCTTGTAAAATTACTGCATTCACTGACCTAAAAATGTACTTGCATTTGCCACTTGGCGAGTGTTAATTTTAGATGCTGGGAAAAACACACATAAATTGTGGGTAATGGAACGAGATCGTTTCTCAGGGGTCATTTCCTACAAGGAAAAGCGAAATTGCAATGCAAAGGAAATCACTAGTTAAAGCGTGAAATACTGAGCAGGGTAAACAGTCAATGACCTTTACTGTTACACCCAAATGACCTCAATCTTCCTTTGGAGGTGTTCTGAAAAAGTACTTCAGGATTTATGTTTCCACTTCCTAATAGTTTTTACAGCTGATTTTTCTTTTCTTTTTTTGGGTTCAAAATTGCCGTCCTCAACTAGGTGACCTCTTCAACCCGGGCCTTGCAATTGTCTAAGGTAAAAATGTGCACTTCTGAGGCGTTCAGATGCATCTGGTGCAGCGCAGAACGTGCATAATTCCTCAACTCATTGTTTCAGAGAGGAAGTGTTGAGTGTAAATACAGTAACTGAGAAAGCATGTGCCGGGGCCACAGGGTGCACGGCACATCTAGAAGGTAACAGGGTAACCTTCAGTCCCTTGATAAGCTCATTATGCAGGAAAAAAAAAAGAAATTACATTTAGATTTCAATTTTACACACTTTTCCTTCAAAAACAATGTGATATTTTCTTGGTAAAGTATCCATTCAAATTGAAACAGTTTTTGTATTGACAGCTTCATGGGATGGTTAGAAATAGCTCATCTCAACACGGCGTCTAACTACCAGCTAAAGCGTTCCACAGACCATTATACGTCCCGCAGGTTTCCCATTCTTTATTTACTGCATGATAAACATCTACTGTTACGAGCGGGCTCGATTTTAAGCCTGGAAAACCTATTAAAAGTGAACGTTGCTAAATCTTTGCATCAGATTTGCAGCGAAAGAGTGACTTAGCAGTGAGAGAATTCTGCCCTTAAATAGGCATCTCTGCAAATGGACAGACCCAGAACAGCTGCAGGGGGGGAGTTGACACGGGATAGATATTATAGATAGCACATTGGGGTGAAATAGCAAATGACCAGGCCCATGCGGAATCTTCACATGCAGATTTCAACAGAATTATTGGAATGTTGAAGCATGGAATGCTGGCATGCTGCCCTAAGCTGTAAGGTAATATGGGGTGCAGCAGGTAACAAGGACCAAATCCCTTTATTACGTGTGAATGATCAGCTCCAGTACACTCTCAACTGTCTATATTCACAGGAAGTGTGTGCGTCTGACTCTTAAACCACCGTTTTGATCGCTTACATGTCTATTGAAACGAGAAAAGCTGTTTTTGTGGTAACTGTTGGTGTGGTGGTCTTCTGCACCGTAAGAGCAGGTCTGACAGTGAATTTGAGTGAAAGCTGTGAAGACTAAAGCAGGGTGAGCAAGGTGATGTGAGGTGAGGTGGATGGCAGCTACTTTTTTATCTCTTATGCGCTCTGTCTCTTTCTCTCTACTTCCAGATGCACTTTTTGTTCGTTCTTATAGTCTTCTGCACACTCCTCACGTTGTCAGAGCTAAGGCTCACACTGGCAGTACACTGGACCTCTTTAGGTGAAGAGAGTCTTCAGTGTCAGGCTGTCTATTCTGCTGTCATGTTCAGGATTAAATCTCACTGTAGTGGTGGCTTGACACACTGTTGGGGGTTTGATTGCTATCTAGTTTTTCTTCTGGGTTTTTAGGTAGGGATATTTGTCTCATTCCCTTTCTCACCTTCTCTCAAGGGTGTGAATGACATCTTTCAGGCACAAGTGACTTTTTATTTTTAGCTTTGTATTTTTGTATGCCTAAGAGTAACAGCAAACAAAAACTTAGTTAAATGCACTTAGTTAAACAGGTTTGTGGTTTTTAGCGAGAGGCATTGTGGTTTGCTTGCAGTATTTGAGGATGGCGCAACTGTCATCATCTGTGAATTAACTGTGAAGGATGACCATGAATCATTTGTTTGAACCACTAAAATGTTCCCTTTCTTTTATATGTGTATATAAATGAAATCCAAATATAATGAATACATAGAAATGTGTAGTAATAAAATATTAAATTAAATATATTTTTAAAAAACAATTAAATTGTGTTCAGTTTTATAAATAAATGCTTATTTAAAAGTAAAACAAACAACTAGAGAAAAATTCAATAAGAATTTTCTTTTTCGTTAACAGCTGAGAGGAGTTTATGCACTGAAAAGACCTCAGGAAAATCCACGATGGCCGCCAAAAGGAAAGGTGGCCTAAAACTGAATGCGATCTGTGCCAAGCTTAGCCGGCAGGTGGTGTACGACGGCAGTTCCCAGAATGCCGAGGGAGACTCAGACCTAGTGGACAACAGCGAGCGGGGCAGCTTGCTCTACGATGAGGGCGACAGGCCTGAAAGCGACTTCCCGGAGGCCCTGACCCTGGGCCTTGAGGAGGACCAGAAACGGCGCGAGGCCATCGAGAAGTGGGTGAACGGCGAGTATGCCGACGATCCTCAGTCCTTTGAAGGGGGTGAGCACAGGGGACTCAAACCCAACAATATAAATGACGATCCCCCTGAAGGCGTGTACATGGTACAGCCCAAAGGTTGCAGCGATGAAGAAGACAACGCAGAAGATGCTGACACCATGCCCGGCTCTCACGAGGGCAGTTATCAAGAGGACAAGGACTCGGTGGGGAGCCCGCACAAGGACGACAGCTACCAGCCCCCCAGTGAAGCCCCCCCTCGCCAAGTCTCCTTCTCCTCACCAGGTATCACCTCTTTCTTTTAGGATGATGACATTAGTATTCATAGGTATTTGAACGTAAAATTTAGTTTCAGATAGAAACACAATTTCATTGTTTTGACGGCATCTAAAACATAAACTTTGATATATATGTACAACTTTTGAGACGTAAACATGTTTACAAATTCGACTGGTCAGAAATATTTCCAAAACTTTCAAAGGCCTCCTAGTGGATAAGTTCAATCCTTACAATCTCTTAGTGTGATGGAGATATTTCATCTGGAAAAATAATTTTATAACATTTATATCCTTTATAACATTTTAATAAAAATGTGTAGTAACTATAAATAAAATTAAATATTTAAAAAATAAACAATAAAATACTGTTAAGAGGATAGTTCAGCCAAAAATTTAAATGTAATGTTTATCTGCTTACCCACAGGGCATCCAAGATGTAGGTGTGTTTGTTTCTTCAGTAGAACACAGATGAAGATTTTTAACTCCAACCATTGCTCATACAATGCATGTCAATGGGGTTTATTTCGATTTTGGTGCGAAAATATTTTATGCAATGGTTTTATTTTTTGATCAGCTGTGTTTAATGAGCGCTTCCACACCGAACACGAATGTGCTGGGGCGGAAAAAAAACATTTATTTTTTCCGCTTCAATGCCGATTTTTTTTTTTTTTTACTCTAGCGCCGACAGAAAAGGCTTCAACCAATCACATACAAGGAAACAAAGGTGACGAAATGTCCAGTTGATGTCACGAGCTATACTCACTCAACATTAACCTTTGCCAGGTGTGGCATTTCTCATGAAATTACAACTGTAGTTCTAGTTATAGCTGTACAGCTGCAGCTGTGTTTGCCCACTGTATGCTACAGACAGCAATAACTTAACCTTTTGATATATATATATATATATATATATATATATATATATATATATATATATTATTTTTTATTTTTTATAAAAATATTATTTTCTCTCTAAACTTTTTGAAAGTAAGTGCAGAACTGGACATGATGAAGTTTTAGCTCCTGAACAAGATTACCATACTCCTCTTCAGACTCTCTGTTCTTTAGGACTGGCTCTACCCAAAAAATATTTTAAATAAAAAGAAAAGCTTGTCTTTACTGAATGAAGTGCCCGTGTTTTCTCGGCAGTCACTGCGGATGTTTAGGAATGTTGGAGCTCTGAAATGTCACAGACACTGCAAATTCGTGTTTTTGCTGATGTGAATGGTTTTGACGCTAAATATTCGCATGTGAAATATTCGCTTATTTGCTTCGCTTTTTCATTACGCGTCTGGTGTGAAAGGGCCTTTAAGCAGATACACATCAATTTTTCATTTTTGGGTGAACTATCCCTTTAAATAAAAGCATTAAAAAATATTTAATTTGAAACATTGTATTAAAATAATGTATTAATAAAACAAAACAAAAAACCTTTCAATTTCATGAATTCAGTAATCTGTGAGTCACAGTAGCCTACATTTCCAAAATGGTTGATAACTAAAAGAACTAAATACATTTTATCTGCAGTCATTAAGTCGATTTCAGTGTCTAAAACTATACACACAACTACACTTGACGTACAGTACAGATACTTATGAATACTAAAAAGATCAATTTTTTCTGTTTTTGTCTGTGTGTGTAGCCAAAACAAAGTGCACAAAATCAAGATACAATCTCTCCTCAAAGGCTCTCGAGCTCAGTCCTCACTGGTCTTACTTTTGTTCTTTGCAAGCATAATTACAGCGACAATTTGGAAAACTGTGCAACTCGCAACTGTGCAAGTGCAATTCTATAGTTATAAGATAAAAGAGTGACTCTGCGGCCACCCACAAACATATACAAACAAATCTGCATTAGGGGGTAAACGGGAACTAAAAGAAGAAATGCATTTTTAGAAGAGACTTATAGACTGTGACTTATAGACTTATATAGTATGTGCGTACCAGCCGAGGGGCCAAGAGTGTTGGCAGGCTGGCTAAGCTTCATATTACGCCCAGGATTACACTCTGACTCTTTGATTTTCTATAAGCTCACAAAACGTAGCTACCACCCGGACCCAATTACATAGTAGACCCGCTCTGCCAAGACTCCAGGTCTCTAGTAGTTCAGGAGATTAAATCCTGGAGATTCAGAGACCCAAAAGCCCAACGAGTGGCCCTTAAATCGGTACGGGAAGAAATTAACACTCCATTTTCCTCTGTATTTGCTACACGATCATCTCGATAACGTGACGCATGTTGCCTTCTTTCGCAAAGTGATAACAAACAAGCAGAATCTGCTGAAACTGACACAATTCACCTCTGTGAACTTTCACCTCTACCTCAGGAAGACTGCAGTATTTGACAAAGGTACTTTACACAAAACAAGACAGAAACTATGCTAGATAACAACAGGAGATCAGAGATATCACTTTCGTTAAAAGACATTTCTTTTCTCTACCAAATCAGGTTAAGCTGGTGCTTTTTTGTTAAATGCTTTCTTCTTTCAGTTTTTCTTCTGCTTCATGTTCTCTCTCTCTCTCTCTCTCTCTCTCTCTCTCTCTCTCTCTCTCTCTCTCTCTCTCTCTCTCTCTCTCTCTCTCTCTCTCTCTCACACACGGTAGAAACACCTATAGACTTTTATCACAAGTGGGGCCAAGAGTTTCTCAGAAAATCAAGTATTTTCCGGCAAACATGATGGCTTTGTGGTTTTAATCAGTCATTTTGTTTATGTCATGGTCATAAAGAAAGCCGTCTGTAAATATGTATTTGTGCTATACACCTTTTCTTCCATCGGGCCCGGCTGCTTCTGCATCTTAAAATGAAGAAAAAGCATTTGAAGACTGCAGTGAGCAGACATTAGTCACCACTTTTGTCTTGAGTTGTTTTTCCCTCCTCTCTCTCTTTGTTGATTGTAACTAGGGCATCTATACTGCCATGTTACTGAGCGGCTCACAATTAAAATATTTTTTCTTCTCTCGTGCTGCTGTCTTTCAAAGGCTGATGCGGAGCGCACATAATTATGCATATAAACATAGTGGCTTAATTATCTCTCACAACATCAGTGACAATGTAATTAACAAACATCGCAAGATCAATGAGAGAAACTGCGACCTTCAAAACATTTAACTCCTCACATCAGGGGACTGAGCAGAATCCCTATCAGCATAAAATCACAGAATGCCTTTCCCATAGCCGTCAAATGCACATCAATTGCATGCTTCTCAACCAGGCAAAGCAAAAGATCATCTACAAAATATCAGTGTCTCTTTGAAGTATTTAGATTTATTTATTTTTTACTTATATTTTAATTGATTATCAGTGGTTGATTGCCCCTTTTTACATGACGTAAATGTCCCCAGAGTTTGTATGTGAAGTTTTAGCTGAAAATACCCCACAGATAATTTTTTATAGTATATTAAAATTGTTACTGTTTGAGGGTGAGCAAAAACATGCAATTTTTGTGTTTGTCCCTTTAAATGCTAATGAGCTGTTGCTCATGGGCCAGAGTTACAAGAACTCCAGTTAGCAGCTCTGATAATCTCATGAAGACTGTTGAGCTTTTTATGTTCCAACCCCAGTCGGACAATGATGGAGAGACTCAAGAAGAACTGACAACCTGTAGAATGAGACAAGATGTTCCTAAATGGTTAGTTGAAAAATTGATGTAGCTGGTGTGGAGTTAACCATCTTTCAGTCATTGATTAGCTTATTCTGTCATGATAGTCTATAAATTCTCAACATGGCCTCACCCCCTTTGTTGCGTGTTCGCGGGGGCAGGGTTGGTGATGTCACTAACCCAGGAGGAAGCTTGTGTAGTCCCTACCAGCCTTAAAAAGCAATTTCTTTAAAAGAAAATATCTCCCTTAGCTTTAAAGTTTGTTTATATTCAAACAGCCACATTACACACTAACTAAAGTTTAAAATCATAATCAACCATCCCTTCAACTATTTGAGATTTGTTTCCATTTACTAATAACATTTATACACAAATGCATGTATATGTATATATATATATATATATATATATATATATATATATATATATATATATATATATATATATATATATATATATATATATATATATATATATATATATATATATATATATTATATATATATATATATATACACACACAATTATAAGTGCTAACGTAGCTCAAGATTCTCTCAAATTTAGCCTTTATGAACAATTCACATAAAACACTTCACTTCACCAGAAGCTAATGTCATCCACTGTTCAAATATTTTGATGTTTAATGAGTGTTTTTTAGTTATGGCAGCAGATTTAATAAGTTGCATTTTTGAAAGAAGTCTGCGTCTTTTAAAATATAAACTATTGAATGCAGTCTAAAACTTAATAAGTTTATGCAAAAATCACCTAAATCTGAAATTTCTGTTTAAGATCACAACTTTTAAAGTGTTGCAAGTGGACATGTTTATATAGATCCCTACATGTATGTCCTTATCATCACCCTTTCTGGAGTGTATGAAGACCCAATCAGCCTGCTTCTGATGGCCATGTTTGGTCAACAGAAAGGAGATATAATGTCAATTTGTTATCACACCACGAAGGGAAAAACGTACCTTAATTGCCTCAAACTTAGACAAGGGCTTTGTCACAGGCTGGAATTTGCCAGTATGAAGTGGTGAGATTAGGAGCACTTCTTTTTCTACTCTCCAGTGGCATGAGGAAGAGAGAGAGAGAGTGCTAGGAGTTCAGCCAAGCAAATCGTACCTTTCCCCCAAAGCCATGGCTTTCCAACCACATGAACATGACATCATTTGGAGCGTGTGAGATAAGGATGGGGGGTGGGGGGTAGGGGGGGGGGGGGGGACTCATTTACATGCTGTTTTAAAAGGTTATCTCCTCTTAGGTCCTGGCATAATGTGTGCAGTTTAAGTCCAATCATTCTCCTGACACTGATAGTCTATTAAACGCATACAGAGCCGCCCACTGGCATGCGAGACTCCTGTCTACTGTTACAACCTGCTACTACTGTTGTGTAGTACAACCAACATCTCTTCTAATACCAACAGTTCATCTTAAAGAGATGGCTCACTCAAAATGAAAGCTGTTAAAGGGATTGTTAACCCTTTTAAAAAATGCCATTTCGTTTGACATCGATAACTTCAGTTTTTTTTTTTTTTTTTTTTTAACTTTTGAAATATAATAAATCTGCAAAAAAAAAAAAAAAAAAAAAAAAACGTTCGCGTTCCACGGAAAAAGAAAAATCATACAGGTTTGGAAGACTGGACAGGTTGGAGTGTATCATTTTAGGTGGCTGCATATCCTACAAATGACTTTTGACACTCATAATAATGCTAATGATAGGCTGATAACACTCAGAGATGGAGAAGGGGATTTCTGTCAGAAAATGAAGGGAGTTTCCCAACTGTTTGAAAAAAGGTACAGATGGAATAAGTCCAATTACCCAAAGCAGAAGCGTCTTTGATTGCTGCCCTTGGAAAGTGTTCAGGGACAGAGATTAAAGAGCCTGTCCTGACTTTAAAGCTGTGTAAAATCACATGACCTGACAAAACCCCTCTAAGCAGTCATGACCTATACAAAAATATAGTCACTGGATGCCAAATTTATGACTGAAGCCTTGCTCTGCCAAACTGAAGTTCTGGGGATACAAACAGTAGCACTAAATATCGTTCAGTATGTAATAATAGCTCATTATTTTTTATAGTTTTTGTTTTGGCCAATTCAGCTGTGATTAAATTTAGGCTAATTAACAATAAATGAGTGTACTTTGTCAAAATGTTGTCAAAATAGCAGGCACTTTAACAAATGCAGTACACTTTGATGTCTAATGACTTTTTTTAAGCAACAATGGCACAATGTACACATAGCTTTTAGCACATTTTCTGGTCATTTTGTCTGATATATATATATATGTATATATATATATATATATATATATATATATATATATATATATATATATATATATATATATATATATATATATATATATATATATATATAATATACACCCCTCATATAATCTATATCTTTTGTTTTATAAATATATTTAATATATAATTATAACATGAGCTATACATACCTTGCACACCTACTGCAAAATACAAATATTAATTTTCAGTTCCTCCTTTTTGCACACTGGTAAATGTGACATGACCCTCCAGAGCAGCATTGAATTGAGAAAAGAAGTAGTTGTGGGGAGCTGTAAGGACTGTCATGACACCCTAACCTTTGAGGTGAAATTACTGTATGTGCTCAAACACACTATAGCTGCTAAAATGATGCATAGCAAAGTGTAGGGAGTTTCCTATCAAATACCTGATACATTTCTCTTAAATTTTTCATGCCCTTTCTATCTCCCAGATCACCTTTCATACTGATGTAGCACGGCGAGGACTAGCCCCAGTGCTGCAATGGAAATTTGGGGATTATTTTACATGCTGAGAAGGAGATGTGAAAAGCATGGGCGAGAGACCGATTTAGCAATAACATAGAAATATGAGACCAAAGCTGAAATATTTTAGTATTAATTAGCATGGCCGTGGCTAATGTTACCTCTAACCGTCTCATTTGCTCAGCAATGAAAAAGGCAATCAAATAAATGGAGAAAAGGTCTGGTGGAGGGCTGGGGTCCTGGCAGGGTGGAGAGGGAATTTATCTGACACCTCTGTGAGGTTGTCATCTGGAGCTGTGTTCTTGCACCAGGGTAGCTTTTGTGACAGACAAAATGAGACGAGATGAGATTTTTTGCATTCATCTGCTGGGGTAAACACTGTATCAGAGCCAAGCACCAAGTGCATCATTGTCAGAGGGGTTTGTGTCTCTCGCTCACACATACAAAAAGATACTTTAAAAGAGCATTCATTTTGGCCTTTAAATGAACTTGTTAAGCAGATGGGGAAGCATTCAACCCAAATTGTCTTCTTTTGCTGGACTATATGACCTCCCTTCTGACCAATATGAAAGTTAATGGTCCAGAATTAATTTTACCATACTGCAATTAAACTACACCTTTACCCCATTCCATTCTTCTATTTGGGCCTTTTTATTAGCTTAAACATTCTTATAAAAATGTATAGTGCTCATTCTCTACTACTTTCAGATCCAGTTTTGTCATCAGTGCAATTCTGATGTGTATCTAAATCAACTGTTTGTCTTTGTTTTTGTATAGGAGAGGCCTCAGCACTACGCGATTACGCCGCCAACACCATGAATGAGTTCTTACACATGTTTGGCTATGATGACCAGCAGGTTCGGGATGAGCTGGCCAAGAAGATCAGCTTTGAGAAGCTGAAAGCAGCTACCTCAGATCCTTCCTTCCTGAGCAGCGAGGAGGCCACCCGTCGAGCTCGCTTCTCTAAGTATGAGGAGTACATCCGCAAGCTGAAGGCCGGGGAGACCTTGCCCTGGCCTATACACACCAAGCCTGAAGAGCTCAACTCCAAAATGGCACCGGAGAAGAGCACAGCCCTCATCCAGCCGGCCCTTGCAGGGTCAGAGGGACAGATATTTCCACCCGGAATGGACCACAAACAAAGCTCGCTCAATCCACCCCCATCCAACCAGTCACACATCCAGAACCGCGCGTCTAAGTATGATTATTTCATCCAGAAGCTGAAGATGGGTGAGAGTCTCAGACAGCAAAATGGCAATTCCTACAAACGGCCCTCCAAGTATGACTTGGAGAACGTCAAGTTCCTGCACCTCTTTAAACCTGGAGAGGGCAACCCTGACATGGGTGGCGCCATTGCTTTTAAGACCGGCAAGGTCGGCAGGCCATCAAAGTATGATATACGAAACATTCAGAAGTTCATCCCTGCGAAGGTTGATCCACCGATGATGCCGAGTGTTCTCCCGGCTACGGCAGGGACTCCAGGAACGCCAGTCATCAACACGGCCGCTCCTGCCGGGGTCGTGGGACCTCCCGGGTTGCCTGTAGACCAGGCGGGCCACCTCGGCTTTAACACTGACTACATGAAGTCCAGCTTCTCTAAAACTGACTCCATCACTACTGGAACCGTCTCTTCTGTCAAGTAAGGCAATGTTTGAAAATAAAATGAACTGTTTGGACAATAAATTGACAGGAAATGACAGTAATTTTAACGATAACCCGCATAGGGATCCTGATACTTGTGGGGGGTCAGAAGCTTTAAAGTCAGATTGCAAATTTGTTGGCACTCTTTCTATGAGTTATCTTGACCTTGTCAATAGTTCAGGTTAGCAAGATCCTTAAGGCTGTTCTCCAGCAGTCCCTGAGACAGCCAGCAGTGTGGCCATGTGCAAACACACACACACACACACACACACACACACACACACACACACACACACACACACACACACACACACACACACACACACACACACACACACACACACACACACACACACACACAGTGATTTGTTGTCAGAACCAGACCTAAAGAGGCAGATTAACCCCAGGTCATCCCCTGCTGGAGCTGCTCATGTATTTAGTTCTGAGTTAGTGCTGCTGAACTGCTGCCACCTTGAATACAAAATGCTTCACACATACTATAATGTGTTACTTTAGGAATTCCTCCTTTTAAGCGCTTATTCAATGAAGGTGGGATGCCAAGTCAAATGCTGCCACCAAACCCAGACTTTTAAGTAAATCGATGAGGATTGTTTCTGAAACAGGACGTCCTAAAAGCCATAGTCATCCCTCATACAAGGGCCAATCAAACAAAATATAATGCATGGAGCCATTTTCTGGCTTTCTGAACTCTGCGCACACCCTCGTCTTTGCATTTGTGCTCTCTCCAAAAACACACATACATAATTTATGCATTCAAAAACATTTTTTCCCCATCTGTGCTTTCATTGTTGGGAGGCCATGCATCAAAGCGTGCCTCTATACCTCCCTAATTCATTCCCAAACCAAATCGCTACTCCATCGAAGAAAATGTATATTGATAGCCCAAACTTTGAAATGGCTCATAAGTAAATACTGCGTCAGTTTGTTTTTATTACTGATGGAATGCATACCATTAATCCTTTTCTCTTTTTTTCCATGCTATGATAGGAATGGCCTTCCTCCCGAGAAACCTGCCACAGAGGACGTCAACGTGTACCAGAAATATATTGCCAGGTATGCAAATCCTCATCCTCACAAAACTTCACGACAACATTCTTTAATCGATGGCATATTTCACGCTTTAATAAAGCAGGATGTAGTTTTGCAAAAATACACTTTCTGTGTGGACGATAAATTACGCGTAAGCGCGCCAGGTTTATGGACTAAGGAAAATTAATTGAATTAAAGGCTGGAAAGTGAGTAATTTTTTCCCAGTGTCAGTTTCCCTGCCAGCGCCGAAGCTAAACTCCGTAAAATCTTAAGCAAACAGCTTGAAATGTTTGCAAAAACATCGGACACATTAGACTGCCCTGCATGTGCCTGTGTGTGTCATTGGGCATGACTGCACTGATAGTTGTGACTTTCGTTTCTAATATCTGCACTTCAAATGAAGATACTGAATCAACTAAATGACAGGCACTCGCAAACGCAGACAAAGCGTAGAGATAGATGCAGCGCACTCCAATATCGGCTTCTGTTTCCTTTTGTCATGCCAGTAGAAAGGTGATTATCATTTGTTTATTTATTCTAGCCTTAAAGAGAGAAAAAGGCGCATTTCAAAAGGCAAAGTGGCTTTGGCGTTAATGATTACTCTCCCAAGCCGTAACATGAAGGCCACAAATCAAAGCCCTGGCACTAACAGACACACACACATCCTTGTGCACACACAAAAACCCTCCTTGGACTGATTACATTTTGCAAGAAGATTTAATTAAGGAATTTTTAATGAGGCTTCTGCTGGCACTGCCAAGAACTGTTTTGATATTTGCACTGCATAATGCATAAAATTTGTCTAAACATCTCGGCAGTTGATGCGCAGGGAGGCAGTAGATAAGCCCAGATACAGTTTCAATTTCCGTGTTGGGAAAAAAAGAAAGGAAAGAGAGGAGGGGAAAAAAGAAAAATGAGGACTCATAAAAAGGGCAAATGCAGCCTGGTGTATTGGGGGGTTGTTGAAGGATCGGGGTGGGGGTGGGGGGGAAATCATCCACGCTAATGAGAGAACAGTCGTGCTAAAAAGCAGCTTTGTAAACTTGTCTACACCCACCTTCCCCCCACAAAAGGGGAAAAAGTTCTTTATCTCCTCGCACTGCCGCGGTTTGATGTTTAAAGAGCTTCCCTGGTAGTGTTTAGTCACTGTTTTCCCTCCTAAATGCTTTTATGTACCCAGCATTGCACCAAACTTTGATCGGCGTGTCTCTATTGTAACGGGAGATGTGCGGCAATCTCTGTATCGTGGCGATATTAATATTTAATCCGCCACTGAATAGCAGCGTGGCCCATTAGCCCCCTGACGCGGCAAGTGGGAATTGTCCAGAGGCAAAGTGATACAGCCGGTGTGGGCTGGCATCCCAGGGGGGTTCTGTGTACACAGGGCCGGGAATGTTTGAGTGCGACGCAGAGGGGCTGCTAATGGTGGGTGAGTTAAATGCGTGAGAGATATACAGTCTGTACTGTATGTAGCCTGTGTTGTCATCTCTTTCGTAAAAGGAACAGTTCACCCAAAAAACAAAATACCGTCACCATCTATTCTGCCTCATGTCATTTTAAAAACGTCCTTTCTTCTGTGGAATGTAAAAGATGACATTTTAAATATTGCCCTACTCATTTTTTCATGCAATTACTATGAATAGGGACTGAAGATTTGAAGTTTCCAAAAAATTAAAACAAAATTAAAATATAATGTGACTGGCAGTGCTGGCTCCCAGAGAACCTACCAAAATGTCATTCCATTTCATCATTTTCATTAATTTCATGAATCACTTCACTCTTTACCAAGCTGCTATGACCTAGTCACTGTTCAGTGAGTCAGTGAATCAGTGAGTCATTGAGTTGTACTCAAGAACCAGATCAGTTAAATTTGTGTACAAATCATTCATTTTTTTGTCAAACCAATTGATTCATTGAAAAGATCAAACTCAATGAACGATTCATTCACAAACATTCTCTAATGAACTTTCAAAATACAACTTTAAATAATGGCTTCAGAAGACTTGGAATATAGTCAAATAGACGACATTTATGGTGCTTGAAATCTCCAGTCCTCGTTGGCTGCAGTTGCATTGAAAAATGCATTCCTTATTTATTTCATGAAAGAAAGAATATCATAGAGGTTTGGAATGACATGTAGGTGAGTTTTCGGGTGAACTGTTCCTTTAAGATGCAAACAAAACCACCTTAAGCGCCTGCCACTTCCCCAGCCCTCCAGAACACCACCCACGTTTAGCAGGTAGTGGATTCACCATTCAATTAGCTTAATGAACTTAGCAAAGTGATTTGTAAAAGCAGTCTAGGGATAATCCAGGCAGTAGGGGGAAAAAAATTACTTAGCTTTTTCTCTACTTCAGCAGATGGTGCTCTTGGCAGCAGCGGTGCGAATGTTTATTTGTGTGTTTTGAGCTGTAATTGGAGGTTTTTAACAGTCATCATCGTCAGGGTTATAATCAGCCTGTAAACACTCAGGAAATGTGCCTCTTTAAAGCGCCGCCAATCCGCGGAAGACCGGGCGAGTCAGTCGGCGAGAGTGAAGAGGAGGAAGCCACACGGAGACACACTCAAACCTTTCTATTAGGCCTAACCTTTCCCTGATTAAAGCATAGGCTGTTAACCTGGAGAGACGAACGCTGATTTGGCAGGGCTTAAAGCACGAGCAAATGAGCGAATTATGTCGGGGGTTACAGTTTAATAAGAGTCTACCTACTGCCTTTGAAGGCAATGGAACTAATTTGGTGGAGATTGCTGTGGCTGGAGAGTGAATTGCAATCGTATGGTTGAGGAAGCGTAGGCCTGTTTTCTCCATGTGTTTATAGTTCCTGGTAATGACTCTGAGCTCCGTGAAGATGACTCTGTCATTGTTAGGGCATCTATCAAGCGGAGATAAAAGGCTAAATTGCCCTTTCAAAATCAGCCCCCACATATTTAGAGGTTTCATATATGGAATAGAAATAGCGAAATGCAACTCCTTTTCAGTAAGCACTGATTTTTTTTCTCTTTGAAAATGATCTCTTTATCTCACTTGCTGTTTCTGAAATCATGTTTATCTTAGCTCAATATGATAATAATATTTGGATTTAGAACACTCAGCCAAAACACTAACAATTACATGTTGACATATTATATTTCTGTTTGATTGTAGGTTCTCTGGGAGCCAACACTGTGGCCATGTGCACTGTGCTTACCAGTACCGAGAGCATTATCACTGCATGGACCCAGAATGTAACTATCAGGTGAGTACAACAGCCACAGGGTTCAAAAATGAATACTCACCAAGTGTTAAACAGACTTAACTTTCTTAATTCACCCACGAGTGGTCAGTGTTGCCAAATGTTAATACGTAAAAGTTTATTGGGTGTCCTTGCTTCCTTTTTTTATGATAAATGCAATTATGTCAGCTGGGTAATTTTTGTAATCTTGACAGGCACGGTTCAACGCACTTTAACATTCATCCTTTACAGCTGAAAATCGAAGTGCCTTGCTTCTGTAAGACAACCGTATAATGCAGAGAGTGTCACAATGGCATTTTAAAGCTCACCTTCACACTTTTCCCATCACTCCCTGACAGGAGAGGAAGATAACTGTTAGAGGAAATGATTGAAGTGTGCCAGGGTACACACAAGGAAACCAAACAAAACCTTACGGACATGGCTTTTATCTTAGCACCGTACTGGCTTAACAGGTTTAGATAGATGAGGGCTGTTTCTCAAAACTCAATCAGACTGACAATGGCCTTCCTTTTTTCATAGTTAATGGTAAATACTTTCAAAAGATGCCTTCTTTTTTTTCCTAAGGACATCTGCTAATACTCTTGGGCCACTCATAATCCCCTTTCACATTATTAATCTGATCCATGTCCCCAGAGTTGTCATGTTCAGCACAGCAAAATCAGCATTAAGCAGATCAGAACACAGACAGCAGCGGCTCATGCGCATATGGTGGAAAAGAGCAGGCAAAGAGGGGCACATTTGTAGAAGACATCAAAAATCCTACTGCAACGAGAGCTGCACAGTCTTTTCTTTATCGAGTCCTCTCTAGTCATAATCTCCCACTTCATTTGGAATCATCTGATTACTTTTTTCATTATAAACATCCAGGAATCCTGCTGAAGACAACAGGGCAGCTGTTGCATCTAAAAGAGACTTATTCAGCCTAGCAGGCTGCCTCTTGTTATTCAAGTACAATTTCTCAAACTGTAAGCCGAGCTGCTTGAAAAGCCCCTTTGAAGCTGTCCATTTTTGGAACTCGTGTTGCTTAAGAATTCATTGACACATGGGCATCATTTTCTGATTAAGTTCAATATTCTGGTTAAGCCTTTACTCTTAGAATATATTTTTTTTATTTCAGTTATTACCAGTGTATTCCATGACGGGTTTTTTCTTCTTTAAAAAAAAAATCGAATTTAATTAGCCCACGATTCTGATCAATACAAGCATAAGCATTCTTGCAGCTTAAACAGTAGAGTATGGCACTTGCAATCATATTCCAATTTCTATAAACCTAGATCTTTGGCTTAATCTGGTTGTGGAAGTCAGGCTATGGAATTTACATGATGCTTACAAAATTAGAATATGACCAAATCCGGATTAAAATTGTAATATTCCTGTGCACGTAAAGGCCTCAGTGACTCTTGGCAGTTTAGTAATGACAGACAGGAGGCCGTGCGTACCCCAGCTGAAAGGTGAGGCTCAGATGAACTTGTTTTTGGAATTGATAAGTCATTAAAATGTTACATGACACAGTGGTGGAATATTATCCTGCAGTTGCCAGCCTTTGCTCCACTCCATACCGGCCCTGCCTCTCCTTTCATGGCCATCCTGCAATGCGATGGGAATCCTAAAATAAATGCCCGCACAACCGTGTGGCCACTCTGCTAAGTACAGAAGCCCAACTGATACAATTTCCTGCTGTATTCCACAGTTCCGCTCAGTGTGGCCGGATCTAGATCTGTATCTCTTTTTATTTGTTTGTCGACATCCCAAATTCCTGTCATCACCGCTTGTTGGACATTGGCTCATATATCATATAAATACAGTTCTCTTCTTTTGTAATACTATATATGGCCAAGATTTAAGCATTTATCTTTGTGTATTTATATATCTTTATTTATTTTTGATTTGCCTGTAAGATGAGCTTCATAGATGGGCAATGAGGTTTTGTGGATGTTTCTGTCATATTTTTTTTCTCCTGTTGCTCATTTATGTAGAAAATATGGATTTACGTTGGAAAAGGCTCATTGATTTCAGCTACTCTTGTTTCAGTTCCTGTAATATTAGCTCAAGCCCAATTACTGCAGATTTGGTTGCCCTGATCTCTCAAGAGTGTGGTTTTTCCCCTACATCGCTTCGTTTTTTCCCCCATACTGCTCCGTGGTGTTTTTCATTTTTGAGGAGGGGTATTTTAGCATATTTCCTCATTATTATTGACTAACCCTGCACAAAACTGTGCTTTAATACTTTAATTAAAAATGGAATCATATCTCAGACGGGAATTGAAAGAGAAACATTTTTTGGTTGCCTTGTTTGTTTGTTTGTTGTCTTTCCCTCGTGCACGTTCCAAAACCATCTGCATGGAACATGATTTTTCAGAAGCGGAGAATATCACAACGGTGATCTCGCATGTCAAGTGATCCATCTTAATTAGAAATGGTGAAATAAAATGTAATAAACAGTCTTGTTCAGGAACCTTTTTAAGCAGCACGTTACACACAGATTCCAATATCAGGTGAGCTTAGAAAATACTACAAAGTCATATATGACTCATAATTTGTGAGCGTGTCTTTAAGGCAAGCTCCGAATGAAATACACCCTTTGACAAATCACTTTGAGTACTCACTTTAAATTGTTCTACTCTGCAAGGGAAAAGGTGAATTCACAGTATACCTGCTGCTGCGACCGCTAGTGATATACACCATTCATCCACCTGGCTGGCTGCAATTTGCTGCAATGCTCTGCAGCTGTTGCATGAGTAATAAAAGAACTCATTGCTGGTTTCCTTCAGAACCTACACACCACCTCCCCCACTTTACTAACTCTGTATATCTGTTGTTTACAGAGATTCACCAGTAAGCAGGATGTGATAAGGCATTATAACATGCATAAGAAGAGGGACAACTCCCTGCAGCACGGATTCATGCGTTTCAGCCCTTTGGATGACTGCAGTGTGTACTACCATGGCTGTCATCTCAATGGCAAGAGTACCCACTACCACTGCATGCAGGTAAACCACAAAAAAAAAAAAATACACTCTCCCTAATATAGACACATGCAAATATCAGTTCCCCTGCTTGTACATGATTTGAGAACACAAAAATATTCAGGGTTTCTTAACAAGGTCTTTAAAAAATCTTAAGTCACCCTTACATAATTAAAAATGTCTTAAACCGAACCAGAAGGTTTTAAATGAATAACGTCATGATATAAAATGTTTTATGCTTTGCAAAATTATCTTCATCAGTATGTTGTCCAATACAAATATCTAAACATCTTTAAATTAAGATACATTTACTAGCGTTGCAGTCTTGAAAACTTTCCTAGCACAGACTTTTGAAAGATGCATTCTATAATGACATTTAAGTTCTTCAACTTTTTCCTCAAGGCCTATATGACCATTTAAAATCATTTTTCTTTTCTGTTCATAAGACAGCTGTCAGAAATTAAATTAAAAGGATGAACAGGATGTGGCCCTCACCCCTGTCTCTCTCACTCCTTAGATGGCATGGATAAAATTCTGAGTTGTTTATATAAACTCAACATTTTTCATCTTTTAGTACCAACTGGCGAGTTCAAGATTATTTCCCTCCAGATCTGTTTAATTCTTTACATCTGCTTATTTTCAAGGTGTCACTTTCAAGCCGAGCTCTTTTTCACCACAGGCAACAGTGGCCCAGGACTTAAGATATATTCTCTCTTTTTTTTAGCCTCCCTAACGGCGTAATTGTTATTAGACATTTCAGCTCTTGTTTTAACAGCAGTGAGAACAGGCAGATGTTGGCACCCGTTCTCCTGATTTACGGAGAAAAAAACAGAGTGGCATTTTTTTCATTGTTTGACTGAATATGGCCAAGTTACCATGTTTGCACGGGTGAAAAGTGCCAGAGATGATATACAATTGCTGGTTTTAATTCAAACATTAGTAGATGTTCGTCTGCTGCCCAGAGGGCTCCTGAGTGCTGCTGTTGAGTAACAGAGCCTTTCAAACCAAAGTAAGTGACAGTCTTCCCGAACAACCCCCCTGACTCTTCTACTAAAGCATAGACCTCTAATATAGATTTAAAACCTTAAATGGAAAAAGGTTTCAACCACATGCCACCTCACCATGCTGCTTTTGCATGCCACATATTGCAAATCACAAAAAAGCCCTGTCTTTTATCTCTTTGAAGCTGGTTTCATGAAACGCACACCTGGTTTTTTTTTTCGGGGAAAGGGTTCGCTTTTCATATTTTATGAGATGTTGTCTCAAGAGTACATTTTTAACAAAGCTCAGATCTTGAGAAAATGTTTCCTGTTCATTTTTTAGGTCACCTGTTTCTTTGCTCCCCACATTGAGTTCATCGCCAAACTGAGCTATTTTTGTGTCACATCTCGAGTTGTTGTTTTCATGTCCCTGCAGACTACAAGAGCTCAAGCACCAAGCCACTGTTTTCATACTGAGCATTTTTCATTCCGTGCAACAAACTGAAACTCACACATGGTGTTTATTTCTAAACCATGCTCACGCTTTTTCTCATGAAAGCGTTTTTTTTCTCTCCTTCATTTCCTGTCTGTCAGGTGGGCTGCAACAAGGTGTACACGAGCACCTCGGATGTCATGACTCATGAGAACTTCCATAAGAAAAATGCACAGCTGATCAACGATGGCTTCCAGCGGTTCCGCGCCACTGAGGATTGTGGGACAGTCGCCTGCCAGTTCTATGGGCAGAAGACCACCCACTTCCACTGCAGGTACGGTGGCCGCTCAAACTCAACTAAATGTGCATTAAATGCCGTTTTAGAGTTTAATCCGGCTTTTCCGCCTCTCAGACGCCCAGGCTGTACCTTCACCTTCAAGAACAAGTGTGACATTGAGAAGCACAAGAGCTATCACATAAAAGATGACGCTTATGCCAAGGATGGCTTCAAGAAATTTTACAAATATGAGGAGTGCAAGTACGAAGGCTGTGTCTACAGCAAGGCCACAAACCATTTCCATTGCATACGCCAAGGCTGCGGCTTCACTTTTACCTCCACCAGCCAGATGACCTCACACAAGCGCAAACACGAGCGCCGCCACATCCGCTCCTCGGGCGTGCTGGGCCTCACTTCTTCCTTCCTGTTGCCCAAAGAGGAGCAGGAAGAGTCCAGCAATGACGACCTCATGGACTACTCCGCCATTAGCAGCAAGAACTCCAGCTTAAGTGCTTCTCCAACGACCCAGCAGTCCTCCACCGTACCGCATCTGCTTCCTACTCCCACCACCACCATGTCCTCCAGCCACAGCGTCAAGCCCACCGCCGCTCTGCCTCCGGCCAGCCGAATTTCCACCCTACTGTCCCAAGCTCTGCCGAGCAATGTACCCATGGCCCTGGCACTTTCCAACAGTGCACTGGCAGGTGCTTCCAATCCCTTCTTCCCCCTTATTCCCAGAATGCCCATGCCACTCACACCCTCTGCCGCTGGCCTGATATCCATTGCCACCTCTGTGGCTCACTCCATGCCCAGCGATTCTCTACCCCAGACCTCCACCCCGACCGGGGACCCAGCTGCTGCTACCGTAGCTTCCACTCCAACTTCATTCGCTGCATCATCCATCATGGAGAAGATGTCGGCCAGCAAGGGTCTGATATCGCCCATGATGGCCCGACTGGCAGCGGCTGCTCTGAAGCCTTCCAGTAACCCAGAAGCAGGTTTGTTTCATCTTTCTGCATAGTATCAGCTTAAGATCATCCAGATCAGTGATTCTCAACTGGTGGGTTACACACAGTAATTCTAATTAGTGTATTTATCCATTTAAATATTATATATTAATATTAAAAATTACATTTAATAATAATTACAAAATTATTATTACAATTTTATTTTGAGTTATTGTTTATTATTTATTGATTTTGATATTGATTTATAATTTAGAGTTTAAAATTACAGACAAACCAATAAACCAATAATTATTTTCTTATTGTACAGGCCAAAAGTTTGCACACATTACTATTTGTAATGTCTTTGAAATAAGTTTCTTCTGCTCATCAAGCCTGCATTTATTTGCTCAAAAATACAGAAAACAATTTTAATATTGTGATATGTTATTACAATTTAAAATATTTCGTTTTCAATTTATATACTTTAAATTATCGTTTATTTCGGTGATGCAAAGCTGAATTTTCAGGATCGTTCCTCCAGTCTTCAGTGTCACATGATCCTTCAGAAATCATTCTAATATTCTGATTTATTCTGAGTGTTGGAAACAGTTCTGCTGCCTAATATATATGATGAATAAATGGTTCAAAAGAACTGCATTTATTCAAAATAAAAACATATTTTCAAAAAATATAAATCTCCTTTACTATCAATTTTTTTATCAATTTAACACATCCTTGCTGAATAAAATGATTTATTTATTAAAAAATAAAGGAAAAAAAATTACTGACCCCAAATTACTGACCAGTAGTGTATATTGTTGTTACAAAAGATTTCTATTTTTAAAACATTTGCTTCTTTTTTATTCTTTTTCTATTTTTACTTTTTATTCATCAAAGTATTATAAAAAAAGTATCACAGGTTATGAAAAAATATTAAGCAGCAGAACTGTTTCCAACTTAAAAAAAAAAAATCATTATATTAGAATGATTTCTGAAGGATCATGTGACACTGAAGACTGGAGGAATGATACTGAAAATTCAGCTTTGCATCACCGAAATAAATGATAATTTAAAGTATAATAAATTGAAAACCAATTATTTTAAATTGTAATAATATATCTCAATATTTAAAAAACTTCTGTAGTTTTGATCAAATAAATGCAGGCTTGATGAGCAGAAGAAACTTCTTTCAAAAACATTACAAATAGTAATTTGTCCAAACTTTTGGCCTGTACTGTGTGTGTGTGTGTGTGTGTGTGTGTGTAATATGTATATGTATTATTTTGTCTAAAAAAATTCAAAATAAAACCATTTGAGAATCACTGGACTAAATATTCCCAATCCTTATATCTAGAGCAAGTGCAAAATAGATCATATTTCCTCGTAGTATTTAATTGTGAGAACATCAGTTCTTTGGGTCCCTCTGCACATGTGTTTCTCTTTCTCTTTCTCTGTGCCTATACCCATCAGTGAAAGGGCACTTTCAGGTCATCTGCTCATGCTATCCTCAGATGCGACATAAACTCTGATTTCAGGATTAAGGCAAAATATTAAAGGGCTGGTTTGCTGCTCTAGTCTTGTTATTGCAGCGATCATTGTCATGATACCCACAATCCATTAGCAGATAAGTGCTGAACTAGTGAGTGGGCTCTGTAAAGCTGCTTCTAATAGCATTCTCAGGAGGATCCCAGGGCCTGTGTTCTACATGCTTCCTCATCACCGGCCTCTTATCTGAGCGTGCACTCGTTCCAACCAAATGGAGCCTGAATAATATTAAGTTGAAAAATTGGAGGTACAAAGCAGCTTTTTATATGCACTCTGATATAGAGGAAGAAATATCAGAAACTGGTGAAGCAGAAATGACTCAGCGCTCCAGAGAGGGTTGTGTGTGTATGTGTTGGTGTGTATATAAAGGTAGTACTTGTTTCAGTGTGAAAACACTGATGTGGAGTCAGTGAAGTCTTTACTCTCTAGGCGTTTTAGGAAAGTAAGTGGGTTTCCTTACAAAAATAATATACTGTATTGTGAATGTGTCATTGTACTATTCTTTAATATATTTCACCGTACTGATTAATTACCATATTTATGTAACATGCTTTATACTGTATGTGGAACAGTACAAAAAATGACAATGCTTCTTTTTGTGAGGTATGGAAACGGGATACTGGGTGTAAGATTAGGGTTAGCTGATATATTTGCAGAAGATCCTTAAAGGGTTTCAGCTGCTATAAGGCCGTCATAGCCTTTACTCTTTGTCTCTTTGCAGGTGTAGACTTCATAAAAATCCTACTGCCCTACAAGAAGGAAAATAAAATTAGCTTGTTCTCTCATAAGTGAGCATTTTGTATTTGGATTTAGTAACTCTGAGAAAAGTAGAGAAGTAAAATCCCCTTCTAGAATTGAGAGTGCAGATCATTATGTGGCATTGCTAATTTTACACGTTTGCTCAGAAAAGACGTGTGAACAGGACATTTGGGTAAAATATGAAGAGGATGTGGTCAGAGCTCAGCGTTAGAAAAGAGAGAATGATGTTTACTGCGACTATTTTCAAACAGCTTTGTTGTTTTTTTGCAAACTTTTTTTTAATCAAGGGCCAGTTTGCAAAGAAACACATCTCAGTCTTACTGTGTAAGAAGAGCCGTTTGCTAATTTGTTCAGGTGGCGTTATTTCCTAGTTGAATACTCACTGTTTTTAAATCCACGTTCACCTCCAGAGTGTTTTGGAGGATCGTGAAATCTGAGGGGTTCGCTAATTAGACACCCAGTACAAATGATCTTTCATGAGTTCAGTAACTTTGTTGAGGTAATTACACAGTACAACATTATTCTTGGATAATTTCCAGAAAAACACAGCGTCGTGAGCATGTGCTTTTTTCCCTCTCCTTACTCTTTTAGATCATCGCCGATTTTTGTCATAGAAACTGCGAAGCTGAAGGTTTAATGACTCTCTCCTCACGTGGTCGTTATTTAAATTTCCCTTGTTAATGTCAGACAGTTTATACCCAGAAAAAAAATGAAAGGGAGAAAGAAAGTGAGAGCTTTGTAGATGGCCGATGTAGGGCACAGTCATTTACGGACAGCCAGGGAGGTTTAATATCAGTACAACATACTTAAAGGCCACAAATTTGGATGGATTGGAGGTAGATGGACTAGGCTAGTTTTAGGTGCAAAGACAGGCAGTAATTAGTCAACTGAACGTTGCACTCGGCAGAAGACTGAAACTAGGGCGGGTATGAGCTACTGACTTATTGGGATGTGATGCGCCTAAAGCAGACACATCACAATGAGTCACTAGTTCACCTCCATAACCATTACATAGAGTCAAAGCACTTGTGTAAGGAAAGTGACACATCTGATAAACTTGTGTTTGTTTGTGAGCTTTTTGTTTGTGACCCAGAGGAGTGGCTTTCTTCTCTTTTGACATGGTTAAATGCCCTCTGAACTGAAGGCCAAGGGCAGGGTGGGCACTAACTGTCACTTTTCAGTGGACCTGATGTCTTAAACAACATTCACCTGACCTTGCAATCACTGCTGATGCACTCATCGCTCCATCCTTGTGCCTTGAACGTTTTTTAATAAAATACCACTTACTGGCTACCAAAAGCCCGGCTTTCTCTGTATAGCCTGAGGACAAATTAATATTTCAATCACTTGGGGATTGGAGGAAAAGCCAGGTCATATTTTCGTCAGCATCCCTCCTGCCTGCTTCCTCCTCTCCACGTCGTCTGCATACCTATTTTGAAAATCCGATCGAGAGGTCACGCTATTTGAACCGATCTGATTGGCTGTCACCTCTAATCTGACGGACAAGCAGATGTTCCTTTTGGGCATGCTCAGTGGCGTCCGTCGCCGGGCCAACAAGGACACACTGCGACGGCAGGGAGGGGCGGCAGGCTGAATCTGCCACTTTCCCTCAGCATTAGCATGCCTCTTAATGACCAGTTAAGAGGCAGGCCCGCAAATGAGTTGTGACAAGCGCTGCTGAAAACGGAGTCTTTTTCCCTCATTCCTGCTGCCTCTCAATCAACATTTAAATGCCTCGACGGCCTGACATAATTCCGCAATAATTATCACTCCTGGTCTTCTCCTCGGCCGGGACAGAAGTCAGATTGGATCTCATCACGGCGGAATAATGCTGACCAACAATAACTTTGTTTTTCTCCTTCTCTCTCCTCAGGGATGGGGCAGCCGGCTCAAGCAGGCCGGTTTAATCCGGTCGAGGTGAAGCAGGAGCCGGCAGACAGCGCCTCCACGGCCCCCCAAGACTCCGTCCAGGAGCACAGCCTGGACCTGAGCAAGAAAGACCACAGGTATCCCATCAACAACCCCCCCGACTCGCGCCCAGGCCCGCCCCGCTGTGATTTATATCTCAAATAATGCCGTATTGTGTTAATTAGTGTGAGTGCTCTTGTTAAAACCCCCTTCACAAGGTGGGTCTGTGGAGTGATCAAGGAGGACGAGATTTACACGCTCCCTCCTTCTCCCACCACGAGGCCTCCTTTGAGGAAATCCATCATACGAATGCAAAAAATTCTCCCATAATACCCTCTTTTCATAATGCACGTCAAGTATGAGGCATGACATGTTTGCACATTCATTTAGATGAAAGCATGTTCGCATAAACCCTAATTTCCAGCCTCCTTCCCTTTTTTTTTCTTCATTGTATATTCACAATCTGGGATAAATTATAATATTTACTGTTCTCATGCAAATCCTGCCTAAACACTGTTCATTTTGCTTGTTCTAGCGCTGAATCAAACGGACACCCTGCGCCGGGAAATACATCTCTTTTATCCTCACTTATGAATAAGGTAAGATTCATCCATCAAACGCTTTTCATCCCAAGACAAATTAGCAGGATGCAGAGGGGGCTGTTTGTTTTTTAATGTTTCACCGCTAATAGGATGAGTTTGTATCATTTAAATTTTCCAGCCATTTTTCATACAGTGTAATTTCAGTCCGCCGCTCGCAAATTAATATAATGAAGCAGGAGCCGGTTGCCACGGCAGATATATAGAGATGTTTGTTTTTTGATGAGCTGTTTTGAACTCTCCGTGCATTTTTTTTCTCTGGCTTTTTTCTTTTTCTCCTCCATCTGCTCTATCTTTATTTATGGACTTTGTAAATTATTTGATTAAAAAGTCAGCGCAGAGAAAAAAGAGCAAATGTCACCCTCATTTTTTAAAAAGACGAAATGGTGCTGAACAGATATTTAAATGTTGTATGTTTTTGTGGGAATTAAAATGGACATTGTTTTAATCATATATCTTCTATGACTAGTATAAATGGTGTGCATGTACCATTACCTTGATGATTTAAATAGAAAACTCGCTCTAGTTCTCCTGATGGCTTAGCTCAGCTCTCTCTCTCTTTCTCTCTCTCTTCCTGTCTCTCGCTCTGGTTCATATACAAGACCAAAATGAAACGCATCTAAAGCCTCAAACATAGAGTGCACAGAAACTGTGGTGTGTTTGGTCTGTCCTTGAGTAGAACTGCTGTGTGATGAAACATGCCTAAGCATGTGTTTATGTCTGTAGATGAATCCTGGTTTCTTCAGTGCTTTGGATCTGAAGTCAGAGCTGGAGGGAGCTCAGACGACAGACGGCTCAGACGCTGCTCAGTATCTCAGTAGGGTAATGAAGAGGTCGGGCCCAGAGAAACACACTGAACTGTGGAGGACCTACCTGCGCAGGTGCCTAGAATCATCTCGTGTTCCTATAGAGTCATTTCCAGCCTTAGCTTTACTTTTCAAAGTTTCGTCCACTCTACTTTTCATTTCAGACACTAGCCATGAGTTAAAGTTGTGTGGCTCTTTCTGAACTAAAGCTAAACCATGAACAGTTGAAGAATACACTTTCCCTTATACATGCATATAAATTGTAACCTTAAATCATGGACATGTTATTTATGTCAGTTACTAGCACCAGTGTGCCCAAATAGATCTTCCATTACAGAGAACACTGTCGTGCCTTGGCTCCACATCCTCTGTGTTTTGTTGAAGGTGGTGTCTGGTTTTTGTCACCATCCGTCTTTATGATGCACCCTTTTGCTTGTCAGTGCCATCCAGAGTGTTTGTTCCCAGGTCGTTGTGTGGAAAGAGAAGATTTATCCAGAGCATGTGATGTTATGTACAGTATTTAGTTACAAAGCCCTAGCAAAAGTTCCCAGCCAGAGACTAACTGCTTGTAGTTCACCCAAAGAACCACTTTACTCAAAGTCAGAACCTCATGAGCTAAACCGAAAATACAAGAGTGCGTTTGAGTAACTGACCTGAATTTACGAGCAATTCGACTCTTTTCCTCCTTTTAAAGTTTCTCTCTTTCTCACATTTGTACAGGTATGACACTGATGATTTCTGTGAAGCCCAGTGTGATTTCTTGCACAAGATCCATTTTCATTGCCTGGTGGAGGATTGCGGGGCGCTTTTCAGCACAATGGACGGAGCCGTCAAACACGCCAAGTGAGGAGCGCTCTTGTTCTGGAGCATTACAATCAAACATAATGACGTTAAATCAAAGTTTTCAAATGTTAGAGTTCACACCAACACACAAGTGCACATATGCACAAAATTTACATGATTATGATCTAGTAATGTTAATTTGCTGCTATTTTTGGAAGCTCTATTAAAGCACGTCTAATAGGTGATGCATCTCTCTGTCATTAGCTTCCACTTCAGAGCCAACCTGAAGGTTAAATCGGAGCCCCCTTTCAACGAGGGCAAGGAATCCAACGATAGCACCCCTAATCAGATGTCTGCCCCCATTTCCATGGCCAAGACGCCTCCCATGGAGGTGCCTAGCCTGGCTGTGTCAGGGGGCTACAGCTCATCCCCCTCTCTCCACACCTGGAAGCAGCTGGCCGGATCGATTCCCCAGCTTCCCGCCTCCATGCCCAGTATGCCAGCCACTTCCCCTCTGGCCACCACATCGCTGGAGAATGCCAAGCCTCAGGTCAAGCCTGGCTTCCTGCAGTTTCAGGACAAGTGAGTAGACGTTGCCATTCTTGTAAATTCATAATACCGTGGTGGTGTGATTTGAATGGGCTGTGCAGCCTGTATTTCCATGTCTTCTGTGCAGTTTTAAATATCTGACAGATGTTTTGTCATGCTTATCTCCCACAGTGATCCTTGCCTGGCCACTGACTGCAAATACTCGAATAAATTTCACTTTCACTGTCTGTTTGGAAATTGCAAATATGTGTGTAAGACATCCGGGAAGGCTGAATCACATTGCCTAGACCACATTAACCCCAACAACAACCTGGTGAATGTGCGAGACCAGTTTTCCTACTATTCTCTGCAGTGTCTTTGTCCTAACCAGGTAAGCGTGACTTTCGGAGGTAATATTCTATCAAACATTCTTTATTTTTTTGTGGCATATACACTTCGGTTCAAAGGTTTGAGGTTTTTGAAAAAGTCTCTTATGCTCACCAAGGCTGCATTTATTAGATGCCGTAAAACAGTTAGATTGTGCAATATTATTATAATTCAAAAGAACTTTTACTATTACTTTTACAATTTTAAAGAACTATTTTAGTATATTTTAAAATGCAATTTTGGCAAAGCTGAATTTTCAGCATCCTTACTTGAGCCTTCAGTGTCACATGATCATTCACAAATCATTCTTGCTGAATAAAATTATTAGTTCTTGCATATACTTAATAATATAAAACTTTCAAATAACAAAAATGATCTCAATTATCTCAAATGATAAAACTATAAATCATTTATATGGCAAACACCTTTGCAATGCATGGCAACATGCTAAAGCCACCTTAAAAACCAAACCTAACACAATGGCACCGTGGCAATTGCATTTGCATACACAAGCACCATGGGTTTTTTTTTCTTCTCAGAAAATGTGAACATTTAAAAACTCAGAAGACAAAGACCTGAGTACATTTTTTTTTTAAACAAACAACAACAAAAAGAAAAACACCATGGAGCCCCCAAAGCTGTATAAAATAAACAAGTTTTGCTTTTCATCAAAAATTCCATCATTAATAGAAAAAAGCCCTCCCCTTCCTGCAACTTGCATTTGGAGCAAAACCTGTTTAAATAAATTCATTTATGCGTCCCATCCCCACTTCTCGGAGCTCCCCCCTCCTCTCCAGAGTAGAGTGGGTTCTGTTTATGTGCTCCTGGGGGAACTGCCTCTCTGGAAACAGATGGTGGTGCAGAAACAGGTTACATTGCGGAGGACACACACATGCACGCACACGCAGACTAATGAATTGATAAAAGAGCCGTTTTAGAAATAGATGAATCGCCAAATGAACTAATTGGTGTGTTGTTATTGGGGTCAGCAGCTACAACGTGAACCTAAACTTCCGATTTCCACTGGTCAGTGAGACTGGTCCTGTCACATGCTCTGAGAAAGAAAGAGGAAAAAGGGTTTAATGAGCGGATGTAACCTACTTCTTCTCTTTGGTACCCTGAGTAATGAGTAACTAACTGACAAACGATCAGACCCCATTTTGGTTCAAAAGATGGTTTTGTAATGCTTGTTAATTAATGTAATATCTAACATTGGGTTGTGAATTAACTGTAGAAAAGCGAACCATGGAGACATTGATGTTCTCGCTCTGAGGTTTATTTGCTGTTCTCTGCAGCACTGTGAGTTTCGCATGAGGGGCCATTATCATTGTCTGAGACCCGGCTGTTACTTCGTCACTAACATCACCACCAAACTGCCCTGGCACATCAAAAAGCACGAGAAAGCCGAGAGACGTGCTGCTAACGGGTTCAAGTACTTCACCAAAAGAGAAGAATGTGGCAGACTCGGTAAGAACCAACATTTCATGTATTAAAAGAAGCATCTAGATCAACAAGCTCATTCTGTCATTATTTACTCACCTTCATGTACTTCAAAATCTGTATGCTGTTTTTTGAATAATCATTACACAGCTCTTCATAAATCCAAAATAAGCTAGTTAGCAATTGAAAATCTTCAAAAACTTCTAGATTCCACAAAAGTGAAATGTTTCGGAAAGACATGAACGTGAGAAAATAATGACTATTTTTATTTTTGGGGTAAACATGTCCTTTAATTTCCCTCAAACCTTTGGAAATCTGATTTGCTTTCGGTGTGGTTTGCCAAGTGAATTCAGCAATATGCAATCTTACAAATGATACATGTTCCATCCTCCCACACTTCTTATTGTTTCGATCACTGTTCACATTAGTTACTCGTGTTTCCAAACACTGTTAATTCGCTCTCCCACGTTATTCTCAAGCAGTGACTGCAAGCTTACTGTTCAGAGATCAGAGATGGTGTGAAATCAGAGATGATGTAACTGTAATTTCATATCGATGCCATCACCTACTATGAAAACACTTTTTCCATTGGCTCTGGCTACAGGAAAAGTGTTGTTCCCCTAGTTGAGTTCGTAACTGCTATGCTGTTTGCAGCACAACATACAGTACAGGGTGTTAAACGGCTGCGCTGCCCACTTATTCACTGAATTTTGAGTATGTTTCTCAGAAGCTGTTATCTCATTAGTATCTGTGCATTGATATTTTGTCAAGTGAATGGTTTACATTGACAACAGAGTCAGCACGCTAGCAGTCGTTTGCATTTTGCAGAACAAACACGTTTGGTGGGAATAAAGACGGTCTCATCTCATTGTAAAGCTGGGGACGTTTTATTTATATTACAGAAAACAGGCCGAGAAAAATGGTGTCTGCCTTTTTGTCATACATTAATACTTCAGTATTTATAGTAGGCAATCAAACAAGAGGTTGTTTTCTTGGGTATATTTAACCTGTCAGGAATGAGCAATTACATATGTTTGTTAATTACTGTGCCTGTCTAGCTCAGTCTGTTTGTGTTGCTCTTTTTCAAGCCTCGATCATCATCACGGGCAGGCAGATTAAAAGTTTGTATTTTATTTTCTTCTACTCTCCTCCCCTTAAAGGGAGAGTTCACCCAAAAATGGGCACCCTCATTTCAACCCAAACCCATCTGATTTTATTCCTTCTGTGAAACACGAAAGGAGACGTTAGGTAGAATGTTCAAGCCGCTCTTTTCCGTGTAGTGAAAGGGAATTGGGATTTTGTTGAGAAATCAAAGGACAACAAAAGCGTCCATATATATTTTTATGCTCTGTAGGAACACGTCTTTAATATAGGCATATAAGAGCTTGAAGTCATTTCAATCTCAATTGTATGAGAGACTTATTTTGTTGACAGAAAATTATGTAAATAATGACAGAAGTTAAATTTTTTGGGTCAGCTATCCCTTTAAGTCGAGAAAAGAACATTTATTGATGAGTGGAAAGTATTACAAGTGTCCACGGAGTATAAGGTCTCTCCTGTTGCGTTGTTAGTGGTATAAACCAGGGACATATGACAAAAGCAAGCCATAGAGTCATAAAGAATTGATGGTTCAGCTGGACTGGGAAAATGGTATCCATGGCAGCAACATTAAACAGAACACCAGCGATGAGGTTACCAGGATCTGGTGGCACAAGAGCCCTGATATTTCAGCATGTGCTCATATTTACTCAACTCTGCCGTTTTAAAGTATATCACCATTGTGTACAAAAGCAGTCTGACAACAGGCGGCTTGTTGCACGGCGCCACGGTGCCATGGTAACGGACAAGCCAGCACCTGCCCTGAATGCTACTCTTTCAATTATTTCAGCACGCATTATTCACAATAAAATTATTACGAGCACCCTACTATATTTGATTAGTGCGCAGAGGCAGTCTTTAAATTTGAAAACATATAGCAATTAAAATCTGTAGGGCCCTTTGTGCAGAAAAAAATAAATAAAAAAGCAAAGGGACAGGCGTGAGGGGGAGGAAATACACCAGCAACAGATAGGTCGTGAAAAATGAATTTAATATGGAAATAATTGTGTGTTTACTTTGGTTTGCAGGGTTGTGCATTATTGCTTCTCCAAATGCAGAATGTATTTATGTAAATTCCAAATTGAATAAAAGATGTCATTGTAATAAAAGAGCACCACAGGTCTAATCTTCAAAAGGTTCGACTTTCCCAGTGTGACACTGGACTCATCTGCTCTGTCTCTCTGCATTATGCAGGCGCGGGACGGAAGCACAATGTCCTCATTACCTCGTTGAGAATCAATGATATATGTTGTCCCTGAAACCCGGGCGCGATGAAGACGGTCTTTGCTCAAGTTAATTTTGTCGCTCGTCTCTTGCAGGGTGCAAATACAACCAAGTTAACAGCCACTTCCATTGTATCCGTGAGGGCTGTCAGTTCTCCTTCCTGCTCAAGCACCAGATGACCTCCCATGCCCGCAAACACATGAGGAGGATGCTGGGTAAAAATTTCGACAGAGTTCCTTCCCAGGTACGATGAAATTACGACACCTTTTGAAGATCACTTGACATGAGCACAATTATAATATAAAGCTAAATTTTACTCTCAAAATATCTAATTTTAAGTCTGTCTCTTTTGGTAATAATAGCTTTTTTAAACTTGAAGTCAACATTGATTGCTGTTAGCAAGCCATTTTAGTGAAAAATTAAGTTATCCATTGGGCATTTGTAGGTGGTTTCTCATTCCCACCGACCTGAAGAGATGCAGCACATGGCCAGTCTAGCTTCGTCTGCCATGGTAGGCAGTCATCTGACCCCCAACTTCTCCAGCATGATGGAGGACAATGATGACTACATGGACTACACCGGTGGAGGAAGCCCACTGGGCCTGTCTTCAGAGTCCTCCAATCAAGACCGCAGTTGCACCAGCACCCCCGTGGGCAATGATAGTTCGCCAGCAGGTGAGTCGACCTTAGCAGTTATCGCAATAAACATTTTCAGCCTGGTTTTATTTAATATCTCTCATATATTATCAACCATTTGAGCTTGGCAATATATGAAAGGTATTAAATGAAACAACTGGCTTAGTGTGGCCTGGCCAGTGAGGCAAATATTTAGAGATTTATTTAGCCAATTATTCAATCAAATGTTCTCGTCCTTCTCTGAAAAAAGAAAAGTAAAAACCTGCACCACTTCTCACTGAATTCCCTGTAGCTGATTCTTAAAGCTACTTATGTTGCATCAGAGCCACCAAATTTTTCCAACTCTAATGATATTTATTCAATTATAAAGCACTAAATTTGTCATATAGTCTTCCACACACAGCTCACATTAATGCCACCCCTGTGGCGCATACATAACAGAGGCATCCCAGAAGTTTCTCATCTCTACTGTCATTGAAATCAGCCACACACAGAGGCAGCACAAGTTGTTCATTTTCTCTAGGCTTAAAGGTGCTTAAAGTGATTTTTTGGAATATGACAGAGAAAATGTACAGATATTAATATAATGGGTGTCCTGGAAAACGCAATAAATAGCACAAAAAAAAAGATTCTGGATCTTTTTAGCCAATCAGAAAACTTGGCCTGTCCAGCAGTGTCTGTGGAGGGAGGGGTTTTGGAAAGGTTTTGTGTGGTTTAAGGCATGGGCAACAGGTCTAATTCACTGCAAAAGTTAGTAAACTGCCTAACAAGGCTATCAGCACCTTTAAACCTAGTCCTTTGCTCTTTGAATCTGAGCTTTCCTTCATTGAATTGATTTTTATGGGTTCACTGTTTGATTTCAAATGTTATCTTCCATTCTCATCACTGTTCCTTTTGGCTGTTGTCTGACTTTGGTTACCATTTGGCTTTCATTATTTCATTACTTGATCTCTTTCCCTTTTTACCTCCCCACCCTTGTGTCTTGTACCTTCCTGTCTCTCTGTTACCATCCTTCCTTGGCACCATGTTTCTGTAGGGCCAGGCTGTCAGGTCTCTGCCTCTGCCACCACTACCTCTGCTGACTCTCCTCCTTCTCAATCTGCACCTCCTCCTCCTCCACCACCTCCTCCTCTTCCACCTCCTCATCAGCCTGCGCTCCAGAGTCAGCCTCCATCTCTCTCCTCGGCTCTTCTCCGGCCACCACTCCCCTCACTCCCATATCTCCTCTCCCCATCCTGTCTATCATACTCTCTGCTCAGCGCCTCTCTCGGAGCCACTAGGAGTGTTGTCATGCCAACCAACACACCAGCTTTCAGCCCCATCATTCCTACTTCGTCTTCGGTTAAAAATGACGTCCCTATAGTGCAGGACGCTGCAGGTACATATCTCGTCTCCACCCAAACACTGCAGCTGTAGTTACAATAGTTTGTACTATAGATAGTAGTAGTTACAAAGCCATTAAAAAGTATTAGCTGGTTGTAACTCTTTAGCTTTTCACATATGCAGTGCAGTTCACACAAGTCTCTGTGGTAGTGGCTTTAGACTTGTGTAGTGCATTGCATACCTGCCATTAAGTCCAATGTCTAAAATGCTGTCCATTAGTGGCCTGCTGTAAAGGGCTGGTTTAATCATGCCAGGCTTTAATAGAGTCATGTGATTCCTGCTGGCCAGGACAGGGAGCACATCATTAGCACTGACCTCAGGCTTATGGGAGGGTATCCTGCTCTCCCATAAAGCCAGATGCACGGAAGAACCTCTGAACCCTCCCAATACATAGATCTAACAATCACGTTAAAATGTCACAAGTACATTATACAAATGGTACTGCCTCTGTTTGATTATGGCATGGAATCACATTATGTAGTATATTGCTGTAGGAGGAACCTTTATGTGTAGCTTTGCTAGGGCATGCGTCTACTCGTGTTTGCAGAATTGTTTTTCTGCTTGTCATACTGATTGAAGTCTAACCCGTATATGGCTTTTTTTTGCAACCAGGTAACACCATATCTATCCCCACGGCAACTGGCGCCAAGAAACGCTTCTGGATCATCGAGGACATGTCACCCTTCGGTAAGCGGCGCAAGACCGCTTCGTCTCGCAAGATGCTGGATGAAGGCATGATGCTGGAAGGGTTCCGTCGCTACGACCTCTATGAGGACTGCAAGGATACGGCTTGTCAGTTCTCCCTGAAGGTCACACACTATCACTGCACACGGGAGAACTGCGGCTACAAGTTCTGCGGACGCACCCACATGTACAAGCATGCCCAGCACCATGACCGTGTGGACAACCTGGTCCTGGATGACTTCAAGCGCTTCAAGTCTTCGTTATGCTGTAACTTCCCCGATTGCCAGTTCTCTGGCAACAGCACTCACTTCCATTGTCTGCGCTGCGGCTTCCGCTGTACAGACAGCACCAAGGTGACGGCGCACCGCAAGCACCATGGCAAGCAGGATGTGATCAGCGCCGCCGGATTCTGTCAGTTCAGCTCGAGCGTAGACTGCGAGGTGGCCGACTGCAAGTACAAGCTCAAGTGTTCGCACTTCCACTGCACTTACCCAGAGTGCAAGCACACGGTGGTGGGCATGTCCCAGATGGATTCCCACAAGCGCAAGCATGAAAAGCAAGAAAGGGGCGAGCTGCCTTCGGTCTCCCCCAACCAGGATGGCAACCATCACCACCACCACCACCATCACCACGCTGGCCTAGCTGTGCCTCCAATGCCCATGAATCTGCCCCCAAACTCACCTGGGACACCGGGGCTGACTCACAACAATATGGCCATGTACCTTCCTTCAGCAGGGGCCACCAGTGATTACGAGCATCTGGGCTCGGCAGTCAACCTTGACAGCTCTCTGAACCTGGGGACGGACACCAACAGCTCCTTGTTCTTCCTGAAAAACGCTGCTGGGTTGGGCCTCAGCGATTCCATGGACCTGAGCAAAAAGATGCACCGGGAGCCACTCTCAATGGCCACTGGTTCTGGCCCTGCTGCCTCAATGGGCCTGAGCAACCCTCAGGACGATACCACCGGCACATCTGGCGATCCCGAAGATGACCTATCACCTGAGGAAGAGGCGTTAGCTGAGGAGGATGATGACGACGATGATGATGACGACGAGGAGGAGGAAGTAGAGGAGGACATGAATACAGACTCGTATGAAGATTCCATGCCAGAAGTAGACAAGGACAATGGAGAGAGTTTTGATGCTTCCATGAACCACACAGAGACTTCCCAACTGGATAAAGAAGAGCCGGAGGCTGAGCCCTAATCTATGCTGTAGAAGGAGAACTATGAATTCCCTGAACAAACGCAAGTTTGAGTGGCCTCATTTATCATGCTTAGAGACGCTGCAGTTGACAAGAAAACAACCAACTACAAGAAAAGTGAAGGCCCAAAATGATTTATTATGATGTTTACAAGATGACCAACATTATTAATTTAATTATGCATTAAAAAAATGAACAGAGAAACAGACAGACGAGGCCCTCTTTTACACATGGGTGGCTATGTAAACCTTTTCCTACACATCAGTCTTTTGTGTGTGTGCATGTTTGACTTTAATTTATTCAATTTCATTTGTTACTTTTTGTGTGTGGAAAAAATAAGGAAAAAACAATCTCTCTATATATGACTATCTATATAAAGTAGATGTGTGTGGATGTTAATGTACATTTTAATTGCAGTCACTGGACTGCAAGACTCTCGTACAAACCTGAAAGCAACGAGAAGCGTACATTGCAGGAAATCTTTTATAAAGAATGTTGCTCAAATAATTGATTCAGAAACACCCCGTGTCATTATTATAAATATTATTGTGCAGGGGCCTGCATCAGTGCTTTGACTTCTATGCTTCTCCGTTGATCAGATGACTTTGTTTATTATTATTATTTACAATTATCACAGTTCTCACTTAAACCTGCTGTCATGGTGTCATAGGCTCCATTCCATGTGGACATTTGCCTGCATCTTCAGGACAAAAAAAACACACAAAAAAGACATTTAAAAAAACAGTGACCAGTGACTGCAAAGCTTCAGGCCATAAAGCATTGATCTCAGTGAATGCCAGCTCTCACTTGATTTCTGTTCCTTCTACTTTTCTCAATGAGGACCCGTTTGGCATTGCATATTCATAGTGCACTTTTGTATAGATGAGAGCAGATACTCAAGCCTCTATTTAAGACGTTTTGTTATCTTTTACATGATTGCATTAATATGGCGTTTTGTTTGTTTTGGCATTATTCTCTACTTGCACAGGCATGACCAGGTCATGTGGGTGTGTCTCACTGTAAATGGGTCTGTTTCGATGGCGAGAGTTATCGCCCCCTGTGTTTCGGAGAGTTTGTAATGTGACGATGGTGCTACTGCCCAGTGTGAATGGGAGGAGATTACAGCTATGTCTTTGTTTTACTCCACAAATACAAATGTCCTTCAAACACAGAGCAGGAGACAAGCGTCTCTGAATGTAGGGAAAAGTTTGTAGGTGTTATTTTTCTTTTCTTTTCCCTTCAAAGTTTCTGTAGCATGGAAAAAAAGAAAAAGAAAAAAAGTTGAAGACTGGCTTTTTGAAGCTTCTTTTTTCTGAAGCATCATGTATCTATTTCTAAAAGAAGAGGAAACATGGAGAGAGACTTTCTTTTCTAGAGGGCTGAATGGAGGACAGGCATCACAAAAGCACCATGATGAATGCTAGCGCTGGTAGCGCTGCTCGGAAAGTGTGTGATTTTATGAATTGTACAGACAGAAAACAATGTTTCATGCTTTTGTTTTCTATTTACAACAGCTGTGGTTTCACTCCAATAATAAGAAGTTATTTAATATTTATGTGACCTTGCAATGAGAAAATTCTAGGGTGTTTTTTGCACTTTTTAGGTTCATTTTTACCTTTTGAAATGATGGCATATATCGTTTAACAGGGAACTTGCTTTACAACGTTGTTTAGTTCACTTTGCTTTGATGCACAAATAGTCTTCAGTGTGACGAAGAACTGTTGTTCTGTGTTTTATTTAAGGAAAAAAAGAGAGAAAAAAACGTTTTTCTTCTTCGCTTTCAAGATTGGATGATTTCAGTATGAAACAGGCATGCTAGAACCTGGCTTGCCAAACGACTAACACTAATGATGACTAATTTAAATGAATTCTATACAGAGGAAATTATTGCAGTGCTTCGCTTCAAATTACACAAAAAAAAGATGTTTGTTTACTTGGCCTCCATTGAACATAAACAAGAAAACCGTGAGGCGAGGAAATGAATTATTTCCTAAACACAGCTTTGAACGAACTATCAGAATATAGGCAACTAAATGTGTAGATGGATATCTTTGAAATATTGTTTGAGGAGGGAAAAAAAGGTTGTATAGTATTTTCTTCTGTAAAAACTATATATGAACAAAAATGCTCTTTGATTAAAAGCTTCCTTTAAAAAGAAAATAAGGAGAAATAAAGAATAAAAAGTTAAAAACTGAACTAACACCAGAATAGTTTGCTTGTGTGTGAGAGAGAGAGAGAGAGAGAGAGAGAGAGAGAGAGAGAGAGAGAGAGACAGTATGTAAGCTTGTGTGAGGTTTTATTGTTATTACCATGGTTTCCCCATAGTGGTAGAGGAATTAGTGGTAATTAAATCTATACGAGTCACATTATTGTAGCACTGAACAGTAGAGTGTATTTCTACCTTATACGCAAGGAAGTCATCATTTTCAAAGCTGTGTATCACGTGCGATTACAATAACGATGATATCTGCATAATTTAATACCATCCACAACTCTTTGTTTGCTATTGTTTTGGTGTTTGTTTTATTTAATTGAACTTATGTATTTTGCATATGGCATGCCCCTTTCACAGGCCGTTTGTTCTCTGGTCTCGAGTGCAAAGGCGCAGGACTCACACTGAAGCAGCTGTTTGCCTGGGAGATACTGTGCACTTGAATACATTTTATGTGTGTAAAATAGCAGGATTTGTAAAGAGTCGAAATAAAGAAATTCTAATTATTATAACAATGCCAATGTTCCACACAGTGTTTCTCAAAACCATGATTCCCACCTAAAATGCAGTGGTTAGTCTTAGGTAGCACCGCTGTGCTGCAGAGAAAGGGTTTAACGAGACTGCGGTTAATAAGCAGCTCCCGCTGAGCCTCACACCGTTAAAGGGCACAAGGCCCCGGGTCTGTGGTACGACACCGAGGACGCCCTGCAGTGCTGCATTCGCTGCTGCTCTGACAGAGGTTGACAGCATCTTATTTTCTCTTTCTCTATACAACAAATTCAACAAAAGGTCATAAAATTCCAACATAGTCATGGAGCCAGATTAGGCTACAAATGCTCTCTGGTGCATTTTGGGAAAGTTTCTAACACGCTAAAGGTTTTTTTTTTTTTGGTGATTGTTTTTCTTTCTTTTCTTTCATTGTGCAGGCTGCTGGTCGCTTTGACCAGCATATACCATCCTGTCCCACTCGCTACAGCTGTTCTCTTGCCTCACCCTCCTCTTCCTTCTGATGTGTCTTTAAATAAAAACGTGTAAAGCCACCACCATCTGTCTGCCAGCTGGCATCCTGCATATAATCTTGAAAAAAAAAAAAAAAACTATGGAAATTATATTACACAAAAACCAGACGGAAACAACCTCCAAACTAGCGCAGGCTGCTGTTGAAACAACAGATCACCTTATTGTCTAAATAATAAGGGAGAAATAAAATCAGAATAATTTCTAATTTTGTTGTATAAATTATAAATTGCATCCAATTATGTAAATGATGTAGCAAACATGATTCCAAAAAGTATTTGGACACTTAAGCCACAATTAAAAATTCATGAATGTCTTTGTCAAAAAAAAAAAAAAAAAAAAATCATACATTTCTCTCTCATTAAGTGAGCACAAGCATGTTTAAAAAAAAAAAAAAAGTTTGCTGAGAAGGTTTAAAATAAAAGACAATGTTTAAGATACATACTGAGTAATGTTAACTGAGTTAATGTTAACATGTTCTCAGATGTTCATGGTTAGGAATAGGGTTTGATTTAGGGTCAACTGCATGCAATTAGGCATACACTACTGTTAATTACTACAGTTAGTACATGTACCAGGGACACTGTTACATGTACTATGTTACCGTAAATTTATAAGTGAAAATAGATGTGACATGAAGGCCAAGTCTGAGAACCCATACTCAGAATTTGTCCTCTGCATTTAATCAGTTAGTGCACACACATTAGGAGTAGTGAGTAGTAAACACACACACACACACACACACACACACACACACAGAGAGAGAACAGTCGGCATCCATGCAGGGAGCAATTGGGAATTAGGTGCCTTGCTCAAGGGTATTGAGGGTGAAGAGAGCGCTGTTCATTGACTCCCCCACATACATTTTCCTGCAGGTATTGAGAATTGAACCCACGACCTTTGAATTACAAGTCTGACTCTCTAACTCTCTATCAAGATATGTTTAGACAGTTAAAGGGATAGTTCATAGCTTGGATGCCAGCCGAACTTAACCTCGCTCACAACTTTTGAGCTCGGGAGGTTCTGTCTGGACTTGATTCGTTTTGTGGAGTAACTCGAACAAGAGCTGTTCGGACAAATCAAATTATCAGGGCGGGCTTTATACGATGACGGACAGATGATCAACTGTTACGTAATCATTCAAGTCACCAAAGAGTGCTTGGGTTGAATTTGTTCTAATCCTAAACGGAAAACTTGTTTGTATATGCATTTACCTTTACTATTTCTCTCAAAAATGATGATTGTGTTGTAAGTACTTAGCTGTATATACTTGTATTATTGTTACAATACTGGCAAAGATCTTTACACTCATCTTCTTCCAGCGTGCGTACAGTTGAGTTTTGTTGACAACGATGCGTTAGTGATGTCTTTCATGAACGATTACTTCTTTTTGCACTAATCTTTAATATGAATCGGGAACAACGAGTTGTCTCAGAGGTGAACTCTGTTTTCAGGACTGCATGCATTGCATATGGAGCTGTTCCGGCCTGGATCAGACACTGATGACTGAACTAACAACTCAAACCCAAAAGACAAGAGAGGTGTGCTAATCTTTCCAGGTAACAGACGTGATTAAATGTGAAGTGACAAAAAAAAAAAAGAATGACACGGATTCAGAGGAGAGGTTAACTAACAGAATGCTTAGCCTGACGTCCCAGCTAAGCAATTGATGAACCATTTATTAAAGTTTGGCCTTGGCTGCATTAGTTTATAATAATTTTTTATTTGTTTGCATAAATAATAGAGTACTAGATGTGTTGAGTAGATGTGATGTGTTTTAACCAAATTTAACGTGACATTTTAATTATATTCTGCTGAAATTAACGAATTGACTTGTGTAAAAAAAAGATTTGTTCATTTTGTTGAATGAGATTCAAAGATCTGAGTCCATAAAATGGTCCGTAAAATATATACATATTGAATGTATACTCTCATTCACTGCTATAAAAGTTAACCCAACGACTTCTGCTTTTAGAAACCCGGAAAGGGTCTATTGAGTAGGTGCAGAGGCATTTTCAAAACAGCTAAAAGTATTCCTCATATGTTGGACCTTTTAATTGTCTATTGTCTTTTAATATAGTATACTTATAAATGGTGATGCCTTCACAATCACCCTCACAAGCTGTGTTTGTGATGTTTGATCACCACGTGTGGAAGGACCGTTTGCAAAGTTACTTTATTTTTATTTATTTTTTATTTCACTAGGTGCTACTAGTACGGTGGACCAGTAGTGCACAACACAACAAAATTTAAAAAGCAAACATTAATTCACAACAAAACAAAATGAAGCCCTAAAACAGCAAAACCAAGTCACAACTCAACAGAAACCACCCACAGCACAACGAAACCAAGCCACAACACAACAGAAAAAAGCCACAACACAACAGAAAAAAGCCACAACACAACAGAAACAAGCCACAACACAACGGAAACAAGCCACAACACAACGGAAACAAGCCACAACACAATGAAACCAAGCCACAACACAATGAAACCAAGCCACAACACAACGGAAACAAGCCACAACACAACAGAAAAAAGCCACAACACAATGAAACCAAGCCACAACACAACGAAACCAAGCCACAACACAACGAAACCAAGCCACAACACAATGAAACCAAGCCACAACACAACGGAAACAAGCCACAACACAACAGAAAAAAGCCACAACACAATGAAACCAAGCCACAACACAACGGAAACAAGCCACAACACAATGAAACCAAGCCACAACACAACGAAACCAAGCCACAACACAACGGAAACAAGCTACAAAACAAAAAAAATAAAAGTCACAACACAATGAAAACAAGCCACAACACAACGGAAACAAGCTACAAAACAAAAAAAATAAAAGTCACAACACAACGAAACCAAGCCACAACACAATGAAACCAAGCTACAACACAACGGAAACAAGCTACAACACAACGGAAACAAGCCGCCACAACACAACCAAATCAAGCCACAAAAAAGTCAGAGAAAAGTCAGATAGCTTACGTAGTAATAATTATAACTTTGTTATATAGCGGCTTTAAAAGCAGCTTCTCGAACACTGCATGAAAAGTGGGATTTTCGTCAGTAAGCGGCACTGTAGATTGTCGTGGAAGATCAGGTTTACGACTGTACACGGCAGTTTGCAGGCGACACCGAAAACTGCCGTGAATTGTCAGAAATTGACGTGGGCCTTGCTTGGCAGTTGTCCCCCCCAAGACCCCCCTTCCCTTAACTCCAGGGGAGGCTTTAACATGTAAATGAACATGCTGTGAGCTATACAAATGCAAATCAGGGTAGCAGGAGTTTTAACCCATGTGACATTTTTCTAAAAGGTATTAACTTCCTTCTAAGAAAATCTCTTAGATCAGGCTCAGTATAGCCTAATTGTAAAATCTTAAACTTAAGCTTGAATTTATATATTTGATAAAAGTATTCTAGATTATTTATTGTGTGTCATTTGCAATCAGTCCCTGTGAATTCAGTGCGACTCGCAACTTTGACCAATCACCGCAACTTTGACCAATCATTGCGGTCTCCTGCTAATAAGCGGCGTCATACATCAGCAAACTTTATATATCATATATCATTGCCTGTCAAAATTAACGTGTTAATGCAAATTAATTTTAACGGCACTACATATATATATATACATGAAGAAACACAAAAATGAAGAAACATTAATTTATATATATATATATATATATATATATATATATATATATATATATATATATATATATATGTATGTATGTGTGTGTGTGTGTGTGTGTAACTTTTTTGCTCACCGGCCACCGTGGCTAGTGGTTTTCCAAAGTTACTGGCCACTCAGCATTTTCACTGGCCACAATTTTGCTGTTTGGAAATTACATTGTATATGTTTAAAGTTGACTTTGGCATGTATAAATTACTTGATTTTGAATCATTTTACTTTATTTAGAAGATTTAAAACCCTTTCAAACTTTCATATGCAGAATGACCCCCCAAATCTTGTATATCAGCTGGGATGTGCAGGTGGGCAAGGGGTGGGCAATATAATAGGCTAATATGAGAAAGGTAATATGACAGGCTATGAGTTATTTTAGTTAGGATATATATAATTTAAAAAATACCCTAAGCAAATTACAAAAATAATAGTTATTAAAAATAAAATAAAAATTCCGATACTAATACGACACAATGTAATTTATTGAATGTAATTGTCATTGGATACGACTTTCATCGAAAAGAATGTAACAAAATGTGGGCGTGGTCTGTGTTGTGAAATGAAACCACATTAAAAATTCCCTTAAACTGCGTTTGAAACATACAGCAAAGCAGCGACAGAGGAAAACACAGAGCCTGATATTATGCAAACATTCAATAATGTGGAAAGCGTTTTAAATCTGTTCAGTGGAAAATCCGCTGTGACGAATCTGTCCTCGTCTAACATCTGCTGTAAATCCAGGTAAAACTAGCTGCGTGCACGCGCCCGTCCCCAGATAACATGATCCCCAGTTGATCCGTAACACCGGCGGGAAGAAACAGCTGAATGCAATCTCGTCAGCTTGCTCAGTTTGCTGCCGATTTTAACGAGCAGTTAACTTTAGTAATCTCCAGGTTGCTGTCCATAGATGATAGGTTGCTTGCTTTGGAGTCGAAAAACTGTGTGGAAGATACTAACTTTAAGAAGAGAAGACGAGTGCCTAAGAGAAGACCAGTCCTAAGATTGCGGTAAGACTGTTATCTAAGCTAAAGTAACCTTAAGCAAAGCTTTTTAAGTAGCACAAGCTGAAATTAGCCTTGTAAAAGAACAAATGTAAGTTGCTTTATAAAAGTGTTTTCTTTTTCTGGTCATTTTACAGGAAGCAGTACGTCGTCTTCACAACTTCGTCATAACACTCATTTAATTGTTTTCCAGCTGCATGTAAGACAAAGAGACAGTACGCAGGACGTACAAACATCCAGTTCTTGCATCGCACGCAGAAGCTGTGAAGAGTTCAGCTCGGAGTCGATTGAGAAGAAAGAGGGTAAGATTTATTAGATTAGATACGTTTTTGGTCAGTGTGACTATTTTTCAGGTGCATTTTACGCAGTACATCGCGCAATACTGATTGTCTTTGTTGTTTGTTTTTACAGCTGCTACAAGCAAGAAAGACTGTGTTAGCTGAGGATGAGGTGGGCCTTTGGAAGTGCGCTACCATAGACCTGATGTCTGATGAGGAAGACGGCATCGTTCGCGCGGTGTCTGGATGGACTGTTTGACCAGCCAGGAGCTCGCCGAGCTCTGTGCCACACTGCAATCGAGATTAGAGGCGATTCCAAAGAACAGGGCAACGCACGACAGACGTCTGAAAAATGGACTTTAAACAGACAGAATGGCGCTAGTTACCTACAGCTCTGAAGCGGAAAACAGAGACTTCATGGTGCTGTAGGATTTTGGGCTTCTCGTGAGCTTCCTATTGTTGTGTGGGCAGATCTCACACGTTTTGCATTTGGTTGTGTGTTTGTGTTTGTTCTAATAAAGCTCTTTCTTTGAATAAACTGCACGTCCCTGGCATATTTTCCTTTCCTCAATAAATGAATGTCCTTGATGGTTATAATAGCATAGTCCATAGGATAACAATGACATGAATATAAAACATAATAGCATATCACATGAATATGAATATATACAATTAAAAAATAATATGCAAATCATAATTTTATATGTGTGTAAAATTATTATAATTTGGGGGTTTAAATTTATTAATTTATTACCCAGGTTGACCAATAGTAACAGATCTGCCAACCAATCACGAGTGATATTTCTTGTTTCAATGTAGTAGTTTCAACCAATACTGAGTGAGGAAATTCAAGCCATTCCGGCAAGGCGCCGCCCAGAGCTGCTATTCATATGCTAATTAGAGCCATTAGCGCCGGCGCCAGCATGCCTCCGCGAGCTCCACATACGTCATGGTTCGTTTCCGTCAATATGTGGCACAGACGAACGTGACGTTCACAGGCTGTAAACTGACGTTAATTGTCGAAAATCAGGGAGATTTCCGGCCGTTTACGGGGACGAAAATCCCACTTTTCATGCAGTGGAAGCGCTGTACATAAGAACATAAAAACCACAACAAAATATAACATATATATATATATATATATATATATATATATATATATATATATATATATATAAAATAAGTACAGAAATAAAGTACAAGAAAAAATAAAGTTTCCCTAAAAAAGAATGTTTTAACACTGGATTTGAATATGTGCAACAAATTTGCATTATTATATAAATTTGCATATCTCTACAGGCAAGGAATTCCAAAGTTTAGGTGCAAGATTTGAAAAAGCCCTATCCCCCATAGATTTTAGGCGAGTTACAGGGACAGACAAAAGTCCAGCATTGGTGGATCTAAGATTTTGAACTGGGGTGTATGGTGTCAAAAGGTCAGTCAAATATTGTGGTGCCAAATTATTTAATGCTTTGTAGGTTAGTAGTAAAACTTTAAAATCAATCTAAAATTTAACTGGCAGCCAGTGCAGTGATTGAAGAATAGGTGTAATATGATCTCTTGCACTGGTTCCAGTTAAAATGCGTGCTGCGGAATTTTGAACCAACTGTAATTTATTGAGCTTTGGATTTCCAGCCAGCAAGGAGTTACAATAATCAATGCGAGAAAAGACGAATGTGTTAATAAGCTTTTCAGCCACAGTAAAATTTAACATTGGACGCAATCTGGCAATGTTTCTGAGGTGAAAGAAGGATACTTTAACAGTGTTTCTAACCTGTAAGTCAAACATTAGGTTGGACTGGACTGCATTTATAGCGCTTTTATCCAAAGCGCTTTACATTTTGCCTCACATTCACCCATTCATACACCGACGGCGATGTCAGCCATGTAAGGCCCCATCCAGCTCGTCGGGAGCAGCTGGGGTTAGGTGTCCTGCTCATGGACACTTCGACACTTGGTCAAGTGGAACCAGGGATTGAACCACCAACCTTTTGGTTTGTAGACAACCTACATGAACCACTGAGCCACTGCCGCCCCAGGTTAGGATCAGATATCGCCCCCAGATTTTTTTAAGCTTAAGTTTTGCTTGCACTTTGCTGCAACCATTCGGTCAGCTATCCAGTCTCTCTGTAAAGCGTTACATGTGCTACCAATTGATTGTGAAAATGCTCTGAACTGAAGCCTTCTGAAGCATTGTTTTGCAAGCCTGTAGATTGCACAACAGCGCCCCATTCATATTTTGAATGCTCACATTATTTAATAAAATCATCGCTAATGAATTTTGCAGTATCGTTCGTGATATGTTTTCTATGTTTATATCCCAAAATATAAGATGGCGTACAACAATCATTGATATGCTTGTTATACAATAAGGCATTGATGTACGTTTAAGAAAACAGGTTATTAAAAATATATTGTACAGTTCGTACCTCTGTTTTATAGTCGGAATTAATAATTCTATAAATAAACACTTCCTGGTCACGGCCTCTACATATATCCGTGAGATCTTTGCCTCCTCCTCTTTCGATTCTGACCAACCTTGTGTTCACAGAGCCAGTCATTTCAAAGAAATCAACGTTGATGATTTGATGATGTTTTTAGTCCCTTTCTGGACATGGACAGTAAAGTGTGCATACACTTAGATACGCTGTCGGACTAAATAAAAAAAATATCTTAAACTGTGTTCTGAAGATGAACGGAGGTCTTACGGGTGTGGAACGACATTAGGGTCAGTCATTAATGACATCAATTTCATTTCTGGAACTAACCCTTTAAGGTCAGGTTTCCCACTTTCCCTGGTGTGTCCTGGGGCCCGTTCAACCAACTCTGAGTTAAAACTTGAACTCTGAGTTGACCTACCCTAAAATAGAAAACTCTAAATTTTGGGTTTCAGGACAGTTGAATTGAGGTACTTCAATCAACTCTGACTAGACTGCCTCGTGCAACACGACTATGAAAAGCCATGATCAATGGAGCTCTGAAATTACGATTCACCATGGCAACAGCACCCAACAAAAAGGCTTCCGGGTAAAACGTAAG